>NW_005842586.1:922323-923607 GCF_000455745.1 Alligator sinensis
CCCCCCCCCCCAGACAGTATGTCAGTTTTATGTTGATACTCTAGTTGTCTTTTAAATTGTTTTGTTCTCTTGTGCATTCTCCTGTTTTATAAGTTACTCTATTATATTATTATGAGCCTCCTTAAGCCTTTGTTGGGAAAGGTAGTGTATATATCATATAAATATGTCAATTAATATATAAATAAAATATGTAAGGAAGGTATGCAGATGGGAAATTGAGGCAAAGAAATCTCAGGCTATTTATCTGACATAGGAAGTTTGTAGCAGAGGCAGGAACAGAACCTAACTGTCCTGATATAAAATCCAGAGATTCGGCCACCATATTAAAATACCTGATTTATAAGTAGTAATTTTCATACATAGATCCAAGTCACTATAGAGAGAAGGAAAATTAAGCTATTTCCATATTACAGATTAAGAATCTGAGACATAAAGAAATAAAGTGATTTGCCAAAGATTGCACTGCTCTTCAGTAGCAGAGGTAAGAAATGATCTCAGGGTCTTGAGCAGCAGCCCAGCATCTTATCTTCTGGGCCGCAATAAGATTCCCCTTCCTTCTAAAACAATGTGGAATTGCTAACTTCAGGGAAGTGTTTCCTCCTGCTATGGTGTACTGTGTTCTAACACACAGAGGATATTTGAAGAGGAAAAAATCTAGCTTAAATGAATCCAAATGAACCATAAATGGGCTTTCTTAAAAAAGAGGTACCTTTTCCAACATGGGATTCCTACTAGAAATGGTCACAGTGGATACAGCAGGCACTGCGCTGGAAAAAAAAATGAGCCCCTTCAATCCATGCTCTTTCTCTTTAGAAAGAGCCACACTGTGTTGTTATAGCAGCAGTGGAAATATGATGGGGTGGTTGTGTTTTTAGTCTGAGAAGATATATACAGCTTCCATCTGTTCACCAGTTAGAGTGAATTTGCAGGGAGTGCTCAGACTGAAAACTGCTTTGGACTTTTGTCTGCTGTTGCTTTACTTGATGTAAATTACTGATGTAGTACCTCAGCTTCAGGCATGTTCACACGTCTACTAATGGTCTCGGCTAAACTCTGGGCATTCTGGTTTTCAAAACATCCCAGCGTAGTTTGCATGCAGGACACTGGAGCCAAAACTTTTGCAGAGCCCAAAAGGAATTGCTGTTCCTGGTGCTGCTGAGGCAAGGGATTACTTTTCTGCAGCTCTGCACCTTTCTCCTACATAACAACTTCACCTCTTTATATAGGATCAAGAGCTGCTTGCCACTTAAGTCCTGAGGGGAATACACAGGCCCCAGGCAGGAA
>NW_005842586.1:923617-944505 GCF_000455745.1 Alligator sinensis
TGCTGAAGTAAACTCATTCAATGTCACTGATTTGCAGCTGTGTCTATTACTAAGCAATACTGTCTGGCATCTCAAAGAGGCCTCAGTCCAGGCCCATTCAAACTACTGCACTGGAGGGAAAGAAAGGGGAGAGGAAATGAGGATCCAAGTGCCCAAGGTCGGGATGTGAGGGGAATCATAACTGTGGGGTGCAACTTCTGTCCTGTCAGAAGGTGAGCCCTGGGATAAGTCAAGGGTAGGGTTAAGGCCCTTAGTCCTGCAAAAAGTGCCACAGTTTCTTTAATAAGTATAACTGATCCCGACTGTTTGACAGCACATTGAAAGGACAGCACCAATTCTGTACCTCTAACATCAATTGACTCTTTCATATGGAACCCAGGAGGCCCAACTTGCTTTTCTCTTTTCCTGGAGTACTTGGTGGTGTCAGAACCTTATAGATTTCATAGACGTTAGGGCTGGAAGGGATCTCGCAAGATCATCAGGTCCAGCCCCCTGCCCAGGGAGCAGGAAGTCAGCTGGGTTCAAACGATCCCAGCAAGATAATCATCCAAGTATGTCTTAAAGGTGTCCAGAGTAGATGCTTGCACCACTTCTGGGGGAAGTCTATTCCAGACTCTGGGGACTCAGATCGTAAAGAAGTTTATGTCCAGCCTAAAATGGTCTTCCCAGATATTGTGACCATTAGACCTTCTCTTCCCTTGAGGTGCCCTGGTGATCAGACATTCTCCCAGTTCCTGGTGCGCACCCCTAATATACTTATAGGCATCCACCAAGCCTAATATACTTATAGGCATCCCTGAGCCTTCACTTTTCCAGACTGAAAAGTCCCATGTCTCTCAGCCCCTCCTCATAAGACTTGTTCTCTTGTCCTCTGATCATGTGCGTGGCTCTCTGGACTTTCTCAAGCTTCTTCACATCTTTTCTAACGTGTGGAGCCCAGAATTGGATGCAGTACTCCAGCTGCAGCCTCACCAGGGTCGAGCACAGTGGGAGGATGATTTCCTGGGTCTTGCTCAAGATGAATTGAAAGATGCAAGCCGGGGTTTTGCTTGCTTTGCTGGCTGTGACATTGCATTGGTGGCTAATGTTCATCTTGTGGTTAATCATGACCCCCAAGTCCCTCTTTGTCACAATGCTAGCGAGCATTGCACTGTCGAACCTATAACTATAATTTAGATTTTTTTTTTTTTTTCCCTGAGGGGGAGCACCTTGCTTTTCTTAGTGTTGAATGCCGTCAGGTTTTGATCTGCCCACCTTGCAAGCCTGTCCAGGTTGGCCTGAATTGACAGCCTATCCTCTAGTGTGACCACACTTCCCTTCCCACACTTATACCCTGCCCTGGCCTTGCTTAACTTATGAGATCAAACAGAATTAAGCCAAGATTGTTTAAAAAATAAGCAATTAAATAGATGAGAGAGGGAGTGCATGTGTTGCTTTGTGAATCAGGCCAAGCCCGTGGGTGGTGATGCTAGTGGGAAACGGGTTGGAGGGATTCGGCATGCATTACCAACCCCTGATCCTCCATGAAACTTGTTGACAACAGTACTGAAGCCAGGCAGCTTTAGAGGATGAGCAGCTTGGTTGGTAAAAAACCTGTTCTCTGGCCACCCACACCATGGAAACCAGCAAGCAGTTGGTTTTTGATGGATAAACAGCAATTTCTATTGATGAAACCTACACATCAACGTAGGGTGAAGTAGCTAAGAGGGGCTTGATCTGAGCCCTTGCTAATACTCTCTGACTGCAGCGTGACACTTAAGTCACTGACACCATGACACCATCTACCTGGGATGATTTGTACTGAACAGTCTCTATATAAAAAAACGATGGGAAATGTCAACTTTGATCAGAATCACTGTACTGGTGAAATCCCCCATTGAACAGACAGAATCACAAGGGTCCCAGACTGAACTAGACAGGGTTATCATTCACAACAGTCAAGAAAAAGTCATTTATATAATCAAGTTTAATGTCGGTTTCTTTCTGAAGTGTTTTGCAAGTTATAATCCAAATATATCATTTACTTATACCTTTCATCTTAAATCGGCAAAAGTCACACAGGTGCGATCTGGAGTAGAGTTTGGCATTGCATTTATAAACTTTATCCATTTGCCATTAGGGTACAGCCCTTTCTGTACTGAACTGTTTTCTACAGTGGACTGTTGTATACATGATGGTTATTTTGGAGTGGAACTGAAGACCCCAAACTATCTATTTTTACCATAAGTCTATTATATGGCAGCTAAACATATCCACAATCACAAAAAAATTTCAAGATATGGATGGGCCAGCCAAGGGAGACACAGATGTCATAAGAATTGTACAACCATGGGACTAACTCCAAAAAGTTAGAGACAAAAGACTGAACTGCCACCTACTTTCCTACACTAGCTAGAACTTTAGAGTATAAGCACAGGCTTGCAGAATGTGAAGGTGGGACAGCAGCAAGAAATGCAAATCCTTTGGGTACTTTCCAGCGGGAAGGAACCACAGGAGTTCTGTCAGGAAGCCTCTTCATTTCCTCCTGTTATCAATGTGTCTTTTATTCCCATATAAATGTTTAAGGGGCCTCTCTCATCTTCCATCTATTGAGTTTCTTCATCCTACCCACTGAAGGTTTGAGAAGAATTTTATTCAAAGGTGATCAACCTCATGATGCTGTGAATTTAAGTCACCCTTTTTCTACAGTGTTGTCCATTCTCTTGATTATTTTTTTTTTTATTTCCTCCAATTTGTTTGGTATTTTGCCTTAAACTTCCGGCAACATATCATTATATGAGAATCTCAGCTTTCCTTTTTAAAAAAGGAAGTTTTTAGCCTTCAGGATTGTGGAAGAAAGCTCATAAGTAAGATCCAAAAATATCTTAATCATTAAAATGCTGAGAAACAAATAATAAGGTACCTAAATGCATTAAAAATCTCCTGAGTTTTGGTGAACCTGATTTATGATTTTTGGCATCAGTGCTTGGCATAGCTGAGTATAAGAAGACTTTTCCAGCTTTGGTAACAGACCATATCTCCCTTCTATAGTTACATTGGGTTAATACACTGGAAAATAAAAACCTTAGCACATCATTTACATTTCACAAGACCCTATCTTTTGTAGCACTACATGGACAAGGATCTCTGCCTGTGCATATTTCTAAGATGCACTGGTAACTAACCACCAAAGGACTTTAGAAGTATCTTGAGCCACACAGCCATCCTGTCACTATAAAAATGTAACCTTTTTATCCAAAAAAAAGAGCAAAATACAAAAATATCAGTATTTTCTAAAAGCACAGGCATGTGCTATGCAGAAGTTTTTATTTAGCTTCAACAGGAAGGATACATGGGACTGCAACAAGAACAACTCTATAGCCTGGTAGTACAGGCATCCTGCTGAGAAGTGGGAAGTGAGGATCTTGAAAAGGGCATTGAGCCTAAGTCTCCTGCTACCTGGAAAATCACTACTGTTTAATATAAAAGGTGGCACTATTGCCACCACCTCCTCCTTCAGCCAATTTGTAAACCTCTATGGATGCGTTTTTTGAAGGGGGGTGTGGTGGAGCACCTTTGGGATGCTTGCCACTTTAGGGCTCTCACAGGCTCCAAGGGGAGTCTGCTTTGGAGGAGCAGCAGGGGAAACCTCCCTTGGTTACCATTTTAAGTGGGGAGGTGTGTGGCAGGGCACTGTTGGTGCCTGCCACTTTAAGACCTAGGCCAAGCAGCCAGCAGGTGCCTGACTGCGGAGCCCACTTTAGATCTCTGGCCGCCCATATAAACAGGGCAGTTCGCTGCTGGCAGGCAAGGTAGTAACATCACCTGGCTGTGAGGCTTTGTGTATCATCTTGGAGGTAAGGGAGGACCTGTAGGGGATGGCTTGGAGGCTCCTGGTCCTGGGCATGACCTAAAACTGCACCCTGTTGGGAGTGGGTGGCCTGGTGGGCCTCTCAGTGGTGTAGGATACCCCAGGAAATGCCAGGCCAGTTACCACCCTGGTGAAAGGCAGGTCACAGCGCCTTAACCCTAGCCCTCACCTTCAGGTGGGTTGTGTAACACCGGAGGCAGTTGGGGGCCAGGCATGGCTGAGGCCACCTGAGCCCTGTGGGGTGCAAGACCCCAAGAGCCCCTGAGGAGGGAGAGTGGGGGCCAGGCATGGCTGGGGCCACCTGAGCCCTGTGTGGGGTGCAAGACCCTGAGAGACCCCCGAGGAGGGAAAATGGGGGCCAGGCATGGCTGCGGCCATCTGAGCCCTGTGGGGTGCAAGACCCTTTTGAAAGGTAGTTGGGGCCAGGCATGGCTACAGCCACCTGAGCTCACTGGGGAGGGAAGCCCCATAGCCCCAGGTGGAGGGGGTGGTGTGGAGCCCCAGGTGGAGGGGGCAGAGGTAAGTAGCCCTGAGTGAAGGGAGGGGCAGAACATAGCACATTGACATGCTGCTCCAGGGTGGGTGTGAGAGTCCCCTGAGACCCTGGAGCACCAGTCATGGTGCCGGATAAGAACACCTTGGTGAGGGGTAGCCCCAGTGAGGGGGCAGAGAAGAGGACCCCAGTGGGGGGAAGAAGAACCAGAGGGCGGAGTGCCCAGTGTGTTTACATGTATCGAGTTGCCCCCAGAAGGGGACAGAATAAGCTTAGACCTGGTCAGGTCTAAGCTTGACCAGGTGACTGGCCACTACCCTGGTGAGGGTCACGGGAGAGGCCCAAAAGATGGTATATCTGCCACCCAAGGGATGGACTAGCTAAACCTATGGCCTAAGGGGCCCGCTCCAAGAGGGAGCAAGGCAGAATAAGTTGTTGATGGATGAAAGAGACCTTGTGGGAGAGGGTGGAGTGTGTGAGGCCTGAGTGAGAAGCAGGTGGTATGAATGTGCATGTGACTGAGGTCTGATGGCGCAGCCTATGTTTGCTCTGGTGGTAGGAGCATGGGAACAACTGGATGCCATCTGCAAGGCATAAGCTGCGGTGAAGGTACAGAGCTGCAGAAAGCACCCCCTGGGATCGAGGCATGAATGGGCAGCCTCCCACCTTAATTAACAACAATTAATTAAGAACAAGACATGGCAGGCGAGTCAGGTGGGTGATGTGCCCAAAGGCATGTGGGGAGCCTAGCACTGTGGCTTGGTGGGGAACCCCACTTTGCCACAGGGGGGACACTAGGGCTCCTCTGAGCAAGCATACTGGACTGATGGTCTCTGAGGACATACAAACTATTCCATCTACTTTCTAGATCACATTGGGGCTTAGCTGGGAGCTTGGCATCTAGTTGCTCAGATGACAACAGTTCTGGGTGCGCACAATAGCAGAGGATTGTAGGAACTTTCAGGTCAAAGGGAGCGCCTAGGGTTTAGGCATCTCCAGAGTTGGGTGGTTATTGAACAGGGGTTTTTAATCAGTTTTGTACTGTTGAGCCTAAAGTTCACCTAAATTCTGCTTTGCATCTGTTACCTCATTTACTTGACTATAAGACTGGGGAAGGCAATTATTTTGGGCAGAGGCCGCTTACTGAGTTTTGGCAAGCCATCAAGGGCCACATGCCAAGCAGCCAGGGGCAGATAGAATGGCCTGGTGGGCTGCATCCGGCATGTGGGCCGCATTTTACCCACCCCTACTATAAGACGAGCCTGAAGGTAAGACAAACGTCCAATAATTAGATTGTCTATATGGAAAATGTGTACATTTGTTATAATTTTCCAGGTATAGAATCTAAGTATTGGAGGGTTGTCTTGAATTCCCCCTCCCCCTGTGCTACAGCAGGGAAAGCAGTGGCTGGGGGGAGGGGGAGGCCAGGTGAACCCCCCCCTTGCCCTCTGCTCCACCAACTACTTCTCCCTGACACCTGATCCCAACTCTCCACAGCCTCTGCCCCTCTCTGTATTTCTCCCAATCTCTGCCCCTTACCCCACAATTCCCCAGTCTTTGTCTCTTCTCCCCCTCAGATATTGCTGGGGTTTGTGGGGGGAGGAGGTGGGGAGCTTGTGGGTGGGTGTAGAGTTTGTAGGAGTGAGGACTGCGGGGATATGGGGCTTGTGCAGGGGTTTGTGGCTGGGTATGTGGGTGAGTGGCTTGTGAGGGTGGCTTGAGGATGTGGGTGGATTGTGGGGGGGACTGTGGGTGTGCGGGGGGCTGTGTGGGGGGCTGCTTAGGAAGGGTGGGTCCCCTGCCTCCCCACAGGGTGTAGCCCCCCCTGCACAGCACATGGACTGCCCCCCTGAAGGGCCTACAGCCCCCGCTACAAGGCCACAGCCTCCTAACCCCCGAAGCAGCAGTCACCAGCAGGGTGCTCAAGGCCCTCCTGGCACAGCCCCTTGACAGTGCAGGGTAGCGCAGCATGGCTATGGCCACCTGACACCCAGTGCTGCCTGTGCCACATCGTGTGGGCCTAGCCTGGCTCAGCACAGGACCATGTGCCTTCAGGCAGCACCAGTCCACTTGTACTGTCACCTGGTTCCATGGAGGCAGGACCTGGCCCAGCACAACACACGGTCCCTTTGAACTGCACCTCCCAAACAGCCCCCTGCTCCAGTCTCCCTCACCCCCAGTCCCTACTTACCTGGAACAGAGCCCAGTCCCTTCATGCTGCGGCCTGCACCGTTGCAGGCTGCCCCGCATGTGGAGGCAGTGTGCTGAAGCACAGGGACAAGAGGCAGTCAAAGAGACACTGGACAGCTACCAAAGCATCTCTTTGGAGGACCCCTGCCTCCAGTTGCCTCAGGGCATGGTCCTGGACCATGCCTTGCCCTGTTTTTTTTTCCCCGTGGAGTATTTTTGGTACCTGGATTTCAATTTTTTTGATAGCTAGGGAACATTTTTCCATTCCCAGCATGCCTCTTGTGGCATCTCAAACTACTTTGAGATGCCAAAAGCTCATCTGGATGTACCCTATGGGTCAGATCCTCAGTTGGCGTAAATGTATCTGTCCTTATACTCCACTTACAGTAAATATCATTTTATAGCTGAGAAAACTGCGATCCAGATTTGGATCCGCTGTGACTAGCATGAGCAAACCCTGCCCTATTTCCCAGGACATCTAGAAGCCTGCTTCCCCTGGGTAGTGACAAGCGCCCAGAAAAACATGTATTTACCTCTGTCTAGGAAAAGTGAGCACTGGCTGCAGATTGACTATGTGGAACCTGCCAGCTTGAGAATACAAGAAGCAGATGGCACAGTGAGCAGGAGAAGGTTTTTAATTTTACCTTTTTCCTGAAGCCAGTGGAAAGATTTTTCCTGAAACTCAAGAACAAATTGGAGCTTTCTCGGACTATGAGTCACAAGGAAGAAATCACATGTTATAGGTGTAACACCCACACACACTCGGGTTGTATATTGTGTTTTTGTGTATGTTTTCTTTTATATGGGCAAGATGGCCCCTGTATTTTGTTCATGTGCTGAACACATGGCCAGCTGGGCCCTGTATTGGGGGAAGTATGTAAAACCCTCTTCTGGGCTCATTGGCCAGGGGAAGCAGAGGACTCTTCAGGCTGATTGGGTGAGAGAGGGGAGAGGAACTGGAGGTGCTGTTCCCTGACTGGACAAGGCCAGAGCTATGTCATGCAAGAGATATAAGGTGAGTTAGACTGGTTTGGGGGAGGAGAAGCTGCTGGGGGGGTGCTGAAAAGTGAGGTTTCTTCCAAAGGAGAGGAAGCTACAGATGGGAGCTCAGATAGAGGGGAGAGAGGGGGAGAATTGTCCCTGTGTCTGGGAACTCCTCTCCCCTCCTTTTCCTCTTTTGAGGTTTTAAGGAATTAATACTGGGAGAAAGAGTATTGGTTCCTTGGTCAGGATTTAGGCTTGGCAGCTTAGGTGGGGCTGGAACTGGAGAGTTTCTAATCCTGCCACTTTGGGGCCAGGGTTGAAGCTTGCAACTTTCTGCTTCCAATGGAGCTGTGACCCAAATCACTTGCAGGCTAGCCCTAGAGGGTAAGCTTGGTCTTTCCCCTTGTTTCTTTTGATAGTCCCTTTGTTTTAGTGAGCCATGTGGCTGGGCCAGCTGTAGCCATTAATCAACTTGGTTCCTTTGGAGATTTTCCTGCAGCTGTTGTTTCAGCAGGCCATATAATCCAGTTCAGAAGTGTGGGGTGCACGCGTGCTGTCTGGAGCCACAGTCATTCCCCATGCACATATACAGCCTCTCTGTGGGAGCAAAAGATGCCACGCCACTAACCCTCCAACCGAGCTGCCCCTTGCATTGCTGAAGGACCTGCACTCAGGCAGCTTCCTCAGGCACAGTGCAACCCACAGACTGTGTTGTGTAGTTAGTAGTGTTTCACACTGCATTTGGTGTTTTCTTCTGTTTTCTGTATCAAATCTAGTTTTGGTTACACTGCTAGCGAGGAGGAGGAGGAGGTTGTTTATGTGGGACACCCTAGTAATTAATTTAGTGTTCCCAGATTTCTAGGTGGGGGCTCAAGCCAAAGTAAAATATATTTAGTACCCCAAAAATTGAACTCGGCCCTTGTTGCTGCCACGGTGCCTGGCAAAAGGATTACATAGGATTCTATAAGTTTATTAAAAAATGAAAGAAAATAGTGAAGAGATGCCTTGGCATCGGCTGTGGGAACTCTGAACAGTCTCCTCAGGCTCAGGAGGGGAATCACTCTTACAGAAAAATGTTGCCCACTTCCCATGCTCTGCCTTCATCCCACTTGTATGGGTTCATCAAATCCTGATCAGGCCAAGACTCTCTTCTAGACAGTGTGAGTAGGGTGTTAGTTTTGCCTTTAGAGGCAGAGCCCTGGGCTGGGGCCTTTGAGGAGATGTACAGCCACAGGAGGAGTTCTGGATACACAGTGCCATGATGGCCAGAACACCTCAAGAACCCCAGCTGTAGGGTGCATTTGCCCCTATCACGGGTGACCAGTTTGCCAGGTTGGAGACAGAGCCTTACTAGGGGCCCTGGTTTGTAATATGATAGAGCTCCCCTGACCCAGCTAAGAAACTGGCATCATTCTGGATTCTGACTGGAACAATTCTTGTGGTCCTGGATTGCAGGGACAGCAGTTATGCCTGGCCTTTGGACATAAAGACAGGGGAAAGCTCCTTGTGTACACAATCCCATCTCTACCCCACCCCCATAGCTGCTACCACATAACTGCTAGAGCTTTGTTTTGTCTTCTTTAAACCTTTGTAGGATGTACAGTGAGACTAGTGGACAAGGAGACCGTGAGGGACTCATTCCGGAGCTGACCCTGTGTGAGACTGGAGTGGATTCCCAATGGCCAGGGAAATGTTTTTCTTTCTTAACTCTCCCTTTAAATAACACATGTGATCCCTGCTGGGAGCATCCTAACAGTGAAAATCCTTCCAGAGGCTGCCTGCCAAAGCCAGTGAAAATCCCTTCGGGGAGTCATGTCCACTATATAAGACACAGCCTGTTCATAGGAACATAAATCTGCTGCCCTTACTGATGAAGATTTTCAAGCTGGATTTAACATGCGGGGGCACATCTTAATTTAGATCACAGAATCGCCTGCTTCCTTAGTAATGTATTTGGTGCTCAGGGCAGGCCTCCTACCTGCAGAGTCTCATCCACCATCCACCTGCTCTCAAACGTAGAATGAGGCAGGGAATACGTAACGCGGTATGATATGAATGAAGAGAATGTAGAATTTCTGAAAAATCCACCCCACTACTCAAGAGGGTGCTACAAATAAAACCTATAGAAATGTAATGGGATCTCTAGAAATGAATCTGATAGCTTACAGCATTTACTGGAGTGTGAGCTTCTTGTAATAATTCATGCTGGTAGTATTCTCTAGAAGTGCTTATCACATTTTATAGAAGGCGCAAGTTCCATGGGAGCACCAATTCCAGCATGACAGCTCAAGTGAACCTTGAGGGATATTTGACTTACTGTTACAACCTTCCTTCAGTTTCTGCTATGTCCCTCACTACTAAGATGTATGATGCATGTCCTGCACAGGTCTATATGGTAATGCAGTTTAACATGGTGTTGACATTAATTTCACCTGCTGGAAATAATGCAACTCCCCCCCTGCATTCTTTCTACAGCTATTTGGATAGTTTAATTGGCCAGACTTCTCAAAGAGCTACTGTTTAAAGTCTCAATGTCATTATAATAAATTCACAAGCCATCTAAAAAACAAACAGCGCTGATTCACAGAGGATGAGTGAATTTTTTTCTTTCCAAGTGTAGTTGCTAAATTTCAGGTTTCTCCAAAATCTCCTACTATAAACCTAAAAATCAACCAGTTTACAACTACCTTAAGCCTACTATATAGATTACATTTTAAAAAGTCAAACAGTGTTTTCACATATTTCAGCTCCATCAGTATTCTCCTTTTTTAAATTTACATGCTAAAATAAAAGGTGCAATCCTATGCTCTAGGCTATTTAAACATATTTAAAAAAAAAAAAACAGAATAAGTCTTGATAACCTAAAATTGGTGGATTAAATTGGCCTGCTCCTGGTAAAAAGGTATGAAATAATCCCACCAAATAACGTCTTGTATAGCAGAACATTTTTCATCCTATGATTTTACAATATTTTATAGGCCTCTCCCACCCCCATCATGCCCAAGTGAGGGTAAATTTAATATTCACAGGTTTGAAGGTAAGACTGGATCATTATGATCAGGTAGTCTGATCTCCTGCCACAGCACAGGGCAAAGAAGTTTACCTAGTTAGTCCAGCATAAACCTATGACTTCTGTTTGATTTGAACTATATATTTTAGAAAAATGTTCAAAACCTCAAGGAGAATTTACCACATCATCTGCTAATCTAATCTGTCCACATTGTTCCTTTCCATCTACTGCCTAGTGTAAATTGTACTCACACCTACCTGCTGGGTTGTCTGCCAGATCAAACAGTTTATTAGTATCAGACATCCTCTCCCATCCTGGATGCTTTTAGGCCCATCAATTTACTTATTAACCTTTTTATTTATTATATCCAATCCCAATAGGGAAACAGGTGCAAAGAAATGAAGAGAGTCACTGGCAGAGCCAAGAAAGAATACAGTCCAGGAATTCTAATGCCCAGTCCTGTTCCAGAGATTACTGCTTCTGCCTCTGCACCACAAAGAGACAAGGCTACTTCTCTATCACAGTGACTGCAGGAGAATGTAGTCTAATTGCTGTCTGTTGGAGGCTGCTATGCATGTGCTGGAAGAACTCTTGCATCATAAGACAATTTATTTTAACACTTAAAAAATGTTGTCTAGAATGGACAAGTGCTGAGATAATCTGTATAAAATTTAGAGAATAGGAAGTGGTCCTTGTGGGTATTGCTGTATGACATAGTCATAACATAGTCCCAGGAATATCTACAGCTTCTTGGAAGGCAATATACTCTGTGTGTGTAAACTCATTTACTCAGATGTTGGTAAATGTTTATACAAATGATCATTTTGATGACTTTTCAGGAGTTTAAGAAAATATGCAGGGACAGGAAAGGAAAGTGAAACGTGCATGAAGAACCAAAGCACATTTTTGGAGGTAAAAACACCTGATAATAAGCTGCTGCTAAATGTTAATAAAACAAAGATTACATAATTCACTATCCAGCAAGGACTAAGCAGGATAAAACCAGATCCTAATGATTATTTGTTTAGGATTAACAGGGGAAGAAGAGTTGGATTAGCTGAGGCCTAGAAGTATCTGGGCTTCCCATTGCTCGCTGAATGCTCCAACTGCAAAGGACTAGTGCCACCTTTAGACGGAACTAAGTATTGAATCAGTCAGGCATCTTGAACTTCTGCTCCTCTGTGTATGTCCATTGCTGGATTCTTTTTGAACATCCTATTTTCTACCAGAGGAGTTTAAGAAGAAATAGCTGTAAGAGAAGCTCTTTTTCTCTTCTTCCTCCAAGTACCTCCAACTACTCACTTTGCTCCTCTTTTACCTCGTAGCACCTTTTATTTTACACACTTAAGAAAAAGCTAACAGGGATGATTCCCTCTTCCTAGCAACAGCAGGTTTGCTTACCTTTGGGGGCCCTGTGCCAAAGCTGTGTTTCGAACCTCTGCTCTTTACTAGACAACTATACTAAAAAACATAGCCATGGTGCAATGGGACCATGGCCAGCCTGAAGCTCCTGCAAGTGCCCTAATGCCACCCCTGGCTCCTAATACAGATGTATTACTTCTTCACTTTGGAGCAAATCCAGCTTCAACTAAATTATTTAAAAAGATAACAATGACAACTGGACAGGACCTCTCACAATTAAAGGGCCTGCATTCACCAAGGTACTTAAACCTGTCAGTAGCCTCAATGAAATTAACAGAACGTTTTAGGGACCTAAATTTAGACGCATGCTTCAGTACCTTTCTGAGTCAGGTGACTGAAGCAGCAGTCTCATAACAAGCCTGCTTTGGGGTTTGCTGTAGGTTCCCAGGTAGAGAAATAAACCCAGCAGTTATCAGAGATATCAAGCCTAATTAATGAGGCTGGATCTCTCACATTTATGATGCAGTGTTGTGATGAATGTGAAAAGCATGTTACAATATAGTAAGCAAGTTCAAAATTGTGTTTAGTATTGGTGAAAACCTGTCAGAGAGCACGTGGATTATGGGCCAAATGCCTGGAGACACAGGTGGTTCCAGTTCTTCATTAGCTTTGGTTCTCTCTCTCTCTGAGGTGAGCTACAAATACTACATATGAGCTCCTCTGGATTGCAAGAGGCTCTATGCTTGCTTCTGCTAGGGGGATTTCCCATTTTTTACTAGGTGATCCCCCAGTGGTTTGGCACAAGTTGAGAACTGTGAACAGCCACATATTTCAGTTCATAATTGCTGGGATACTCGCACAGCAAAAGTTACACTGAGATATTATTTAACATTCCATACTCATAAAGACAACTAGAAACTTGAAAAAGGCAGAGCCTGCAGTAAGTCAAATCGAAGGAAGGGTCTCTTCTTGAGGATACATCCCAATGCAACCAATTAGATCTTCTATCTCCACACTGCATGGCTTTGTTTTTAAGGTTTTCAATTTATTATGAGATTTTTTTCTTTGCAGGCTATTTCTCTTCTTTCCCAAATGATGGAGGGGATGTGCTGGATTTCCACATAGAAATACACCCTGACATCAGTGGGGCTATATGGGTATCTCCAATGCATCTACAGCCACAAAAACCCACTGATCTCAGAACAGGACAAACTGGGGAAGACTCATCACATTAGCTTTTCTGCTCTACCCAAGCATGCCACAAGCCCGACTGAGTGGTTGCTTTGCCAGCAGCAGGAGAAGCACACAGACATGCATCCACTACTAACTGAAGTAAGATCACAAATGCATTTCAGATCAAACAGTGACCATGAGAGAAGTGATCATTATTCAGTCCCATTTCCAAAAAGTTCTCACTACCTGTTCTCTGGTAGGCTGTAGTCCTGACCACCAGTGAGACTGTGCTTGGTTTAGTTTCCAACAGTTACCTCAGTAGAGGTGTTAAAAGCAGCTTGTGCCCTAGGCAGCCGTGGCAGCCAGGCCAGCAGCAGTAGCCACCCCTTTTATACCCCCTTCAGAATTAGTGCCCAGAGTTGATGCCCTTGTTGCCCACCCTAGGTTATGCTACTGCTGCCTCAATGGACAGTCTACACACAATGTAGTTTGACAAGTGTTTCAGCTCTGGATCATGTAACCCATTTACACTATGAGTCTTTTCATTTTGTTGAACATTTAAAAACAGAGCCTAGGTTGCAAACAAGCATCTCCTAGCAAAATTTCAGTGTAGCCTAGGCCTTCATGTGATAAAACTTAAGTACTATGGTGAAACAATATGCCTCTCTTACATTACAACAGTGCTGCTTAAACTTTTTGCCTCATGGGCTAGATGGGTGGTGCCCAGTTTCTTAGTGGGCCAGATCCAGCTGATCGGCCCAGTCTGGCCACATGGAGTGAGGCAGAGAGCAGCTCAGCCTTGCTCCAGACACGTGGGAGTGAGATGGCATGGCCTGGCTGCGCAGGGCTGGGGAACTGGGCAGCAGGAAAGGTGTGGCAGCATTAATTGCCACCACTCCCCCATCACCAAATTTCCCAATGTGTGGGGAGCCCTGCGGGCCAGATGCCATGGCTTCACAGGCTGTATTTGGGCCAGGGGTTGAGCACTCCTATTCCAATATGAAATCATACTAGGCAGCCCCAGGAAAAACAGTTGCTTTAGCTTGGGGTGCTTCCTCCTGAGCTATACCCAAAGTTTTCCCGAAGCAGGGAAGTACCTCTGCCTTTCCTTCCCTTCTAACACCAACACGGCTATTTATCCTGTTAGCCATGGCTACTCAGATGTGTCTTGGAGCTACAAGCACATATACATATGGTCCCCACCCTCTAAATGGCACCCTCCACTTCATGGCTCTTGGGGCAGGAAGGCAGCTTTCCCAGTTGAGCAGAAACCACTGGGGAGTCATCCTGGCCAGCAGGCTTGGGCCCACTGTCACCAGAGCCAGCATGAGCCCCATTCCCAGAGTCAGGTGTACCCTGGCAGCCCCTACCTCCTGCTCCCAGTTGCTGGGGCTCTCCAAGGTGGGAAGGTACTCCATTTATTTTGCCTGTTCTTTTGTTTAGAACTGAACTAAACCAAGACCCAGGCAAAACATATTGAATACCAAACTAGCCAAAAATATCACAGCAAGTAGTTCTTTTGGTGCATTGTCTCATTATGAAGTCAGCAAGACTTGGAGCAAATCCAAACTCAGAAGTCCTTTGCAACAGCAGAGCCCTCCTGTCATCCAGCAGAAGATGCAGGAAGATGCTCCTGTGCCTTCTGCCAGGTCCAGTGATGCCTTCAGCAGTCGGTGCTTGCCCAGGCTGCAGAGCCATCAGAAGTACTTGGATGTGTATGCACACTGACAGCTGGACAATGGCATCTTCTGTCTATTCAGAGAACTTCTACTGGCAGAGGCAGGTAAGGATAGACAATGCCCAAGCCATCTCTCTGCTCATACAGTGCTGAGGTCATCTGGGCATAGGTCCTGTCTCTAGCACAAATGTGAAGTTGGCTCCACGTTATAGGGAGATTTCCCCAGGGCTAGATCTCCCAGCTTGATGTTTACAGCCAATACAAAAAGGTCACAATGGTGTAGGGATTTAGAGAGATGTGAGGTGACTTTCTCACAGCTGAACAGGTGTGACTGGTGCCTCCTGAGTCTGGGGGTGCACAGTTTGTGGGCAGGTCAAGGGTGGGCCAGAAGCCCCATATCCACTCCTACACTTCTGCGCCACGGTGTAGTGCCCCTCCCCCCCCCAATGCCGCCGGCCTGCGCAGCAAAAAAACTGCCCCACTTTCAGGGGCCAGTCTTGGGGGGAGCACGTGCCCCCCACGCCTCCTACCAGTCACCCGTGCAGCTGAATGAGTCAGTTTCTAACAGTCATCTCTGAACAAATTTCACTCAATGGTCTTGTCTAAACTTGAGGCTTTGGTCATATTTAAATGTGTTAACTAACACTGACAGAGTAAGCAGGGTACACTGCAATCACCACTACAGCTGCAACCTACATCAGCCTGCTCACAGCCTACCTGGGAAGCTGGGTAGGGGGATCACCAGAAGTGTTTTGGGCCATGGTAGCATGGCTGCCAGTACCTGAGCTAGCTGATTTAAAGCTAACTCACAGAAGTCTGAGAGAGCTGCAATATAGACATCTTCAGAAGCGTTTCACAAAGGTTTCATCCTGCTGCCTGCATTAGAATTAAAAGTGTTATAATCCACAGGTGTTTTTGGAAACCAAATAAAACATTTTGCAACACAAGAAGGATTCTAGTCTAGACAAGTTCTAAGGGACAGATTTTTCAAAACATATCTAAACACTTGAGTAAGCAGACAGGTATGTTAAACCCACTTGGCATCTTAAGTCCCAGTGAAGTAAACTATTTCTTTTACATGATTTCAAGGAGAGTTAGGTGTCAGGCCTGCTTTAGTGCTCACCTGCTGGCTTTCAGTCCCTTGTTCTAGCCATTGCCTAGTGCAACTTTCTCTTACCCATCACACTTCTGGAGCAGGTACTCTATTGTGTGGTAAGGCTGAGCCTGACAAATGCTAACACAGAAATGGAATTGCAAATAATGTTTGCTTCTTGCATGACTGCAGCTTACATTCTCCTCACATTCTGTTGATTGATGGCAAGCAAAAAAGAAATTGCTAGCCAGAAGGGAGTTAATTATCTGCTGCTCTGGATGTCGGCTGTCTCATGCCTGCCTAATTGTACATTAAGTTACATGATTAACCTAGAAATGGTTTGGTTCCAAGAAATTTCACACTCCATATAAATTACCAGTCTGGGAAAAAATCATGTACCACAGATCCCTCTAATACAAGTGCTTCATAGGAAACACTGCCTTTGACAAGGACAATAATTTTGCTAATTAGCTAGAAGTTGCTGCCACAATTTGTTACACATTTATATATTCAGCAACCAAGAAGTGGGAAGGAGATAAGGGGGTGGGGGGAGGAGGTTCAAAAAGCTGCAAATGTTACTGTGGGGTGATTGTTCAGGGGATTAATCTGCTGGTTACTCCAGGCCAGACTGTGTGAGAAATTATGGTTTCTTTGTTCTGTGGGCTCAGACACCAGGAAATCCAGCTACCAAGGAATATTTTCAGTCCTTTCAGTTCCTTCTCCATCAAGTGTTCAAATGTTAATTATAACACAGCATTTTCTATTCCTGTTTAAAATGTCATTAGAACAGAATCAGGCACCCAGACCTCCCCTTTCCTAGGTGAGTGTCTTAACCACTAGTCTATAAAGACATGTTCACCTTTGTTCTCTCCGTGTCAGTAAGCATTTAATTATTCCATGCAAATGAACAGCTCTAACAAGAGACGTGAGAATGACTGTCCCATCCCAGCAGTCTCCTGGTAGGTAATTGGTATAGGTCCAAGTCCCATCAAGCAAAGAAGGGAATTGACTCTAGGGCATTGATTCATGGGTAATTCATGACTTGAGAAGACACACTGAATTGAGTTCCACAGAAGAGCTAGGAGGAGGAATATTTAGCTAGCAAATTCTGATAAGGCTTAGGTCTGAGCTAAATGCCTAACTGTTCAACAAAGTCAAGACCTTAAGGTTCATTCAGGCATAGGCAGTAGATGTTGAGGATCTAAATTTGGCTTTAGGCCCTTGAGTTTGGGCCAAGTCACTTTGTCCATCTAGAGCCAAATGCAGAGAGGTATTTAGGTGCCTGACTTTTATTTAGGGTTTAGGCACTTCGATACCAGTTAGGACTCTTTCTGGATTGAGCCCCTGGCACTTACCTTTGTGTTTTAGATTCCTATCCATAAAAGGGCATAGTTACCATGCTATATATTGCTTGTCTTTTCTATTTAGCCTGTCAACTCTTCAGGGTAGGAATTGTCTTTTTCTCCGTATTTGTATAGCACCTAGAACAACAGACTCTAGTCTTGCCCTGGTTCTTTGGGTAAATCCAATATCTTTTATTAGACTAACTAAAATAGTTGGAAAAATTCTTCTTTGCAAGCTTTTGGTTACAAACACCCTTCTTCAGGCTGCAGAAGTAACTGCAGTTGTTCTGTGCTCTTCCTGGCTGGGATAGAATAGAATAGAATCCAGAGGCCAGTATGTAAGAATACCAGTCAGTGAAAATGCAAATTGAGGCAGTCAGCAGGTGAGAAACAGTTTGGGGTGGGGGGAGAATGTAGACCTCGTGCTAAGTACTATTTACCAGCTACATCTTATCACCAGATCTACATCCCCCACCCCCTGTTTCTTGGTTTCTGGTCTTGCCCTGTGTATTTTTCTAGCATGTAGGAGGTCCACCTAGGTTTCTCTAGCTTTCAGTTACCTTTCAAATCTGAGAAATTCCTCAAGCAAAAGAGTGCCTGGGGTTTACTCTACATACATTAGCTAAAAGCAACAAGAGCAAACCTGCAAATGTTACATAAGTTCAGAGATATAGTTCCAATAACAAGCAGGGGGGGTGTGGAAATACACATGCCCAATTGGCCTGTGCAGGAGAGAGAACCAGAGGCTACTGGGGGAAAGTTCTCACCTGGTTTTTGGTTCAGTCTTAGGTCATTGTTCTGAATTGTTCTCTTGTTTTCATCTGTGGGTTCCCTTTTGTTCCATATCTATGTTGGGTTCAGAATAAAATTGTGGGTTGCTATTACCTACCCCATTACAAACTGTTTCAATTAGACCCCTTCTTTAAATTGCTTTTGTTTCCAAACTATAGATAATTAGCTGAGGAACTTCTGCTTGAAAGAAAATTCTAAAAAGGGAATTAACGTTACCTGCAAGCCCTGCAGAAGGTTTCCAACATCTGCAGGAAGGTGAGTTTAAAAAAAGAAAAAACCTAATTACCCATTTAAGGCTAGGTGTCAGAAATGAAGCTGTGTAAGTTACTGCAATTTCAGAATGTTAATGAGCACAGTTTGTTCAGAACCAAAATGTAGCTTCAAATACAAAAAAAGCTTTAGAACATATTTAATTTGGACCATAATAAAAGATGCTATTCTAGTTAAAGCAGCAAGATACAGACATCACAGCCCTTTGTAGGAACATCTGTACAAAAACACAAGAAGCCAAATTCATCTCTGGTGCAGCTCCAGGGGATTTACAGCAGGGACCATTTGGCCTACTAAGCTTTGCCCTCTCTTGAGAGCAATTGACTGAATTCAGACATCTTCAGAGCTGTGAAGCACAGGGATCTCCAGCATGTTTTTCATTTACCACACAGCACAGTACGCAGATGAAAAAGCAGGAATTCAAAGTATTGGAGGTGAAACTGGTGCAGCACATAAACCTGCCTTATGCCACTGGCTAAATATCATTATATGTATTATTTCAACAGGGTGGGCATCATCTCATATAACTGCTGATTTTTGGGGGGGGGGAGGGGAATTTTATCATTTAATTTGTGTCAAAAATAGCTAGCATTTAAGAGGCAACATCTTAAAAGCACAGGGGTAGAAATTTAATGGCAGATTGCTATATCGTTAACACATGTTGGATGAAATCTTGGACTAATGAAGTCAATGGAAGTTTTGCTTTTAACTTCAGAGAGTTGGGATTCCAACCACTGATTATACCATGCACCATCAGATATCCCATTGGTTTCAAATTAAACTATCCCTAATATAAAATACTCTACATCAGAATTAGGGCTAACACAATCTGCAGCTCCTTCATCATAGCATATTTTTGTTCTCCATTTGCAAATTTACCATTTCTTTAATCTCATCTGTAGGTTTTTAGAAAACTGGTAGATGTTAGAAAGTTTACATCAATCATGGTTATAATCTTACAGGAATATTACATCAAACTGCTTTCTGAAATTAATCTTCTAAAAAGAACTGCTATAGAAATTATTTGTCCTTTAACAATTTTGGAAACTAGCATCCTCTGCACAAAAATAAAATATTAAAAATTCAGCAGGCCATACCTCACTGTGAGCAAATGCACAACTAAGAAAATGTTAAAATAAAAGGGTCTGTGAGGGGTAAAAGATAATATAAAAGAGGAAAAGGACTGAGAGAACTGCCAAGATTTTACTTGAATCAAAAAGTGGCACAGAGTCCTATATGCTGGGATTTTTCTTATGAAAGAGGAAGAAAAGAAGTGCTTGTGAGAATATTCTTTTGCTGCATCCTTATCTGCAGACAAAGAACTTGCTTCCCTGCTCCAAAACTACAATGTGCCATACAAAAGGCAGGTTCTAGGCTTTAAGAATGTGGTTAATGATAACAACAGTAGCAAGCAAAGGGAACTGTGAAATACATGATTATTTTATTCCTACAGGTGTTAGCCATGCCATTTATACTAAAAACACAAAGAAAACCTCCTTGATCCTATACCTGCATGGTCAGCTCAGAAGAAATCATTGGGAAAATATTATTAGTCTCCCCTTAGGAATGCAGCATTTTAAGGGTTCTTCTGTTGATGATTCGACAGTGTGTAATATGTCAGACTAAGGACAGGCTCAGGTACTGACAGAGCTTTACATTTGTATTCTCCTCTGAGCAGCTAAAGGGGGAAGAGAGAAAAATGCAGTCTGTTTATTACTAAATAATTAAAAAAACCCTTCTAATCTTGCAGAACAATTCTGATATTTAAGAAACTTTGAGCAGAGGCAGTTACACTAAATGCCTTGGTATACTCTGAACAAAAGAGTAACAAGAAAAGCTAAAGATTTGCGAATTGCCTTGAATTTTATATGTAAAAGTTCTACCTAAAGTTACTTAAATACTGTGTATCTTTTTCATATTAGCTATATTTTCAGCAGAAATAATTCAGCATAGTATTTCAAACAGAGCATGATACACATCAAACTGCTTTACAATAATTTATGAATGTTGTATGTGACCTGGTGGTTAGTAAAATGTTTATTGCCATCTTAGTTTAATAGGAAGCTGTAAAGGGAAAACAAGCAGGAAGAATGAAGAATGGCTTGAAATAAACCAGTAAATTGTAAACACCACAGGCTTATTAAGAAACAATGCCCAGACTATGAGCTATGAAGATTCTATCTCCAGATGTTTTTTCACTTGTGCCAGAGCCACAAATCTGGAGACAGAAAGGAACAAAGGATCTTTGACTGGATATAGGAACTCTTGACAGAATGGATGCCATTACTGAGGAGTTGTTCAGATTAATAAAGGTGTTCATTAGAGTGCCTGTAGAAGTCAGGCCTTCTGTCTGAGATGGTAGGCTTTCTGGTAAACCAGACTTACATGTAGTCTGTTTTTAAAGTCCTCTCTCTTTGGCATGGATCCTCTTGTGATAAGTAAACAGCATTTTTGTTTAAGAAGGCTATCTGGCTACTGTCCTCACCTATAGATACTGCTTTCAAAAAGTAAAAGCTGTTGAAAGTGAACACAGCCAGATTTCCTGGTTGATACAAAGCAGAATGCCAGGCAAGCCTGGGGTGAAATGACCACTCACTGCTTGAAGACCTCAGCTGGTGGCTGCAAACCATACAAGCCTTGAGCAGCAGGA
>NW_005842586.1:944536-949391 GCF_000455745.1 Alligator sinensis
CACGGTGATAGCATAAGCGAACCTCACCATCAAGGAGGGGATTGTTGGGGTAGCTTGTCACATTTAGTTTTAGTCTCTCCTGCTTGGGTCCATATACATATGCATTTGATCCGGCCTAAGTTTATTCTAGTGTAAGCCCTTTTGGGCAGGTGTCTACACATGTGGGGATTAGGGAGACTATTTGCTGCTCTTTGCACCAAGGTTCCTGAAGCCCTGCAATGGGCCCCTGCTGCCACCGGGGGGAGCTCTAGGTTCCGGATGCAGCTGTCAGCACCCAGCAGTCATCTTTAAAAGCCAGCTCCCCTTCCTTGCCCAAAGGGCAGCAAGCCCAGCACAGAGGCAGCACGTGGCAACTTCTCCTCGGCTACGCTGCCTCCCTGTGCTATGGCTGCTCCAGCCCCTGCCCCAAGGCCACCGCTGCACAGCTACCACCAGCAGGGATGCCAATGAGAGGCTCCAGGATGCCACTGCTGGGGCTACCATCACCTGCCTGGGCCTCCAGCCCTGCCGTTTCTGGGCCTGCTGCACCAGGACTGGTGGTGGCACATCGCCTGGCAGACCTGGGATGATGAGCGGTGGCTGGACGTAGTCTGGCTGACCCGGGCCACCTTCCAGGACCTCCTGCAGCAGCTCTGGCCCCACCTGGAGTGGCAGGACACTGACGTTCACCCAGCCCTCCCTGTGGACACTTGGCTGACCCTCATCCTGTTGAAGCTGGCCACACCTGCCAGCCTCCATTACATTGGATATCTGGTTGGCATGGGCAAGGCCACCACTGGGGAGGCCATCGTGGAGGTGTGTGGTGCCCTCCAGGGTGTGCTGGGGGACACTGTTCCATGTCCATGACCCTCTGGTGATGGTGGAAGGGTTACATGCCCTGGGATTCCCCCAGTGCATTGGGGCCCTGGATGGGATCCACATCCCTGTCACCTGCCCACCCCATAGAGACTGCCCCACTACAGCTGCAGGGAATTTCACTCCATGATCCTCCAGGCCCTCGTGGACCACCGCAGCACATTCATGCACATGAGTGCTGGCTGGGCAGCAGTGCCCATGATAGCCGTATCTTTAGGAACTCCTGCCTTCCAGGCCTGGTGGAGAGTGGGTGCTTCATGCCAGGGGTGCCAGGCCTGCAGCTGGGCACAATCGTGGTCCTGCCTCTGCTTATCAGGGAACCTGGCTAGCTGCTCCTGCCCTGGCACATACTTCTTCCTGCCCGGTGCACCCTCACACCTCACGCTTGCATTTGGAAGTAGCAAATTTAAGTGGAATTAAGGGCTTTTACTGTGCAGTAAGCACATGCACGTATGCAGTAAGCGCATGCTTACTGTGCAATAACACATCTCGTGTAGACATGCCCCTTGAGTGGTGAATTATAGTATTATTTAAACTTTTATTTTATATTCAGCCTTACTTAGCCATTGCTTAAGGTTTTTGTATGACATTATTATTTGAATTTTTCTTTTGCATTTTGTATCTGCACTATCAGCTATAGCCTCGAGCTAGCTTTCACAGGGAGCTTATGTTCCAGCGTTATCAACATAAGTGTGTATTTTGTGAGCCTTGTTACTAGCTCAGATTAACTGAACTTGGCACTAACCAACTAAATCAGAAGGATGACATTATTGGGTATATTAATGAAGGTTGATAACAGGGAACCGACTGGACAGTGCCTATCTGCAGAACCCTTGGAATTTCTAGTTTTGATGGACAGACCAAATTAGGAGTCCAGGGCATGCCCAAATTAAGAGACCAGCTTAAGATGTGTACATGTAATGGGTTTATTGGACTAGAGGAATATGGTGACAGGACAAAAACATGAACAGTAGGGCTGTGCGAAACAGCATCATTCCAGTTCAACTTCCATTTCAACGATTCAATGAAACAATGTTTCCATTTCAAGTTCTGTTTCATTTCAAAAGCACTGTTCCATTTCGTTGAAACTCTTTTGCTGTTTCGACGCTGTTTCAATGTTTCCCATAGGTTATTATAGGGAAACATAAAATGCAGCAGGCAGGCAGATCGGGGTCTTGCCCTCACCCCCGGGATGGCTGCCGGGGCTGCACCAGAGTCCTCCCGGGGGTGTGAGCCCCAATCTGCCTGCCAGATGAGAGAAGCCAGGTGCTGACACCTGGGACCAGCTCCAGGAAGACTGCTGTTGCCACCGGTCCCAGGAGGCAGCACCCAGCTCCTGTCACCTGGCAGGCAGATCGGGGGCATGCACCCCCGGGGGGACTCCGACACAGCCCCTGCAGCCTTCCTGGGGGTGCCGGTGGGCCCCCAATCTGCCTGCCACCTGACAGGAGCCGGGTGCTGCCGCCTGGGGCCAGCGGGGCTGGGGCAGATCAGCTTGTGCAGGGACCCACTGCCCTGATTCCAGGGCAGGGGAGGGTCCCCGCAGCAGCTGCTCTGCCCCAGCCCTGCTGGCCCCAGGCAGCAGGGTGCGTGCCCCCGATCTGCCTGCCAGATAGGAGCTGGGTGCTGCCAGCTGGGGCCAGCAGCAACCCCGATATTCCCAGCACTGGGTGCGGGCTGCACCCAGCACTGGTCCATTACCTGGCAGGCAGATTGGGGGCCAGCACCCCTGGGAGGGCTCTGGCACAGCCCCCACAGCCCTCCCAGCAGTGTGGGGAGCCCCTGATCTGCCTTCCAAATGACAGGAGGTGGCTGCTGCTGGCTGGGACTGGCGCTAAAGCCAGTAAGCCTGGCTTCGAAACTCAAATCTTTTGAAATGTTTTGAGTTTCCTTGTTTCATTTCAAAGGCTTTTGTTTTGTTTCGGTTTCACTGTTTTGAGCTCGAAACGCATCAAAACAGCTTCGAAATGAAACACCAGACAAAATTTTGCACAGCCCCAATGAACAGTATGATGATTACAGGGAAACCAATCAATGGTACCCAGAAATGAAGAGTCATCAGAGGAGTAAAGTTAAAGAAAAAGCATAAAAGGGGGGCAACAAGAAAGTTGGGTGTGTCATCGTCCAACAACATCTGGACTGAAAAACAGCCAAAAAGACTACCCATATATGACCACCTTGTACTTTCAGGAACTGATTGGCCACCTTTTCTGTGAACTGGAGTAACATCGGGATTGGGTGAGACCATTGGACTGTTTTTCTCTCTCTCTATTAGAAACTTATTAATACATTAAATATATTAATAAAGTTAGATTTTAGTTAAGTTGAATGGTGTGAGGTGTATTCCATGATCACTCAGGGTTGATTATGCTTTAGTGATCCGTTAGCACCATGGGTGTATAACAGGTTGCTTAAGAGGGGGAGCATAGTATGCTTTCATCTCAGGAAAAGTAAAGGTACCAGGCTAGATACTTTCAGGGTGTGCCCTCAGAAAGACTACAATGAGACTAGAAGTACAGCTAGACTAAGATATGATGTATGAGAGTTACGTCTCCTGGGTCTTAGCTGTATTGCTGATTTCTTGTGTGACCTTGTACAAGCCCTATGCAATAAAAATCCTAACATGGTGCAGAAGAATCATATACAGGGCCTGATGTAATATTCACTAAAACAGAGTCCTTCCATGGATTCCAGTGTCTTTTTTATCAGGGTCCAAATTACTAAAATTATCTTCCAGATACTTTATATCCAAGACTCTTCCTTATGCCCCTGTACCTTTCCCAATCTTTTTTTAAATATTCAAAACTACTTTTAAAAATCTGGTGTTGGGTATTGCCCCAAGTGATCTTATATACCTACATTCAGTTTATCTTTTTGTAACTGTCACAGAGCACTGAGGTGCCCTGTGCCTGAAGAGGGGAAAACTGCTAGGGAAGGAGCCCTAGCAGTGACTAAGGAGCACAGCTGTGGGTTGCTGGGGCAACCAGGGAAGGTCAGCTGACCAGAAGGGGCAGGGCTTGACCCTTATAAAGCCCAGGAGCAGAGGCCTGAGGCAGTTCCCTGCCAGCAGCCAGAGAGGCAGGAGCTCTCTAAGCCAGGGTGCAGGAAGAAGCCTGACTGCAGGTACAGCGTATGACAGCTCTAAGATGCCTGAGCAATGTTGTTTTAGCCAGGCGGCTTCAATTTATGTTACAGCCCAGGGGCTTGTGTTTTTTTGTTTGTTATACTGGTGGTTTGGGTGAGGCTATCAGGGGATGGAGGAGGCCTCATAGGGGACTCACAGCAGAGTGTGAGGACCCCAGTGCCAGTGGATGCAGCACACAGGGTGCGTAGACCCCAGCCCCAGAGAGGGGCGTTTGAGAAGCCCCAGTGCAGGCATGGCGAGCCCCTGAGATGGGAGTGCTATTGAGATGCCCCAGTGCGGGCATGGCGAGCCCCCAAGAGGGGGGCCACATTATTGAGAAGCCCAAGTTGGGAACGGAGAGCCCCAGAGAAGGGGGGGGGGGGGCAGCATTTTTAAGAAGCCCAAGTTGAGCACGGTGAGCCCCAGAAAGGGGGCAGCATTATTAGGAAGCCCGAGTGTGGGCACTGGGAGCCCCAGATGGGCTTCCCAATAATGTGGCCCCCTAAGTTGGGCATGGTGAGCCTCAGGTAGGGGCAGCATTATTGAGGAGCCCAAGAATGGGCACGGAGAGCCCCAGTTAGGGGGCAGCCTTACTGGGAAACCCAAGGGTGGGCACAGAAAGCCCCAGGAGGGGGCAGCATTGTAGATAAGGCCCCAGAAAAGAGGGCACAGAGCGAGAGAGGGCTGGAGGGAGCGCTAGAATCAGAGGGAGCATGCATTAAAAGAAGGAAGGCCCAGGGAGAACGGTAAGGGGCCGAATAGTGAGAGAACTGAGACAACAGCGATTTCCATCAGCGAGGTGTGGACTGCGGTGTAGGGGAGGAAGCGGAGCCGCAGATAGTGCCCCTAGTGGCGGGGGGGGAGAAGGGGGGCGCG
>NW_005842586.1:949401-957418 GCF_000455745.1 Alligator sinensis
ATTAATTAAGAACAAGGTGTGGCAGGAGAGTAGGTGGGCGGTTGCCCCAGAGACAGGTGTGTGTGGGCCACATTAAGGGTGGCCCAGAGTGACAACCTGTCACAGTAACACTATCCAAACATTTAAACAATGGTAACTTTTTATAAACCTTGCTATAACTTGAATACATTGTTTTCCATGAATCCAAGTGACTGGGTTTCTTTATTCAAAATGGCAGTTCATTGTCGGAGTTCCATTTTGAACCTGTTTGAAAAATAGAAGTAAACTGATCCAGATACAACCTTGTCTTTGAACAAAGTGGTGAGATGACCCAATTAGAAATTGAGTTGTTCTTCATTCTCTGCCTGTTCACTGCCCAATTTGAAACAGATGTCACCTTTCTTGTTTTATATGAGCAAACCATTTCTAGGGCCTGGTTACCAAAACCACTCCCTGTGCATCTTTGTACCCCAGCTCACCTTTTTGAATATCAATAGTTTAAGCAACCACTGATCACCTACTCTGAACATTTTCTTAAGGTCTCTTGTCTTGTCATCTATAGCTCTGTGGACTTTATGAAATGTCCACAAAGCTCACAGCTTTCAGAGGAACGCAGTGAAAATGATTCTGATGCAAGTGCCACAAAATATCATTGGACAACTGAATAGATAGCTTCTTATTTCATCGCTATCATCCTGAACCCCAGGCCTTCCTGGAAGTATGCCCTGTGCCAGTACAAGCATCTGTCCAGCCTCAAAACCCATCAAGGCACCTAGCTTGGCTGTGTTGCTGGTACTGCATTCTGAAAGGGTTAGAGTCATATGCTAGTTACCAACTGCATAGCTTCTTCTTCCTCCAACTTGTCAGACAATGGGCACAAAGAACCTTCTCAGTCAAAGCTCTTGCCAGCCTTTGAAATATTGTAACTGATGATGTATTTCTGAGTTTCTTTTAGTTTCACAGACTTTGTTCCTAGGACAGGAGTGAAGTTATTTGAAGTAGCAGTTCTCATTAGTCCCATTGTTAAGGTCAAAGCCCTGCATAGTGTAAGACATGCTGTTCAGGAGGTTGATTTTATATTTACATATGTATTCAACTGCTGTTAAATTTAAATCGTTACTCCTTCGCACACATCTGCATCTTCTCCCTTCTTACAAAAATGGTTCCTTTCCCTTAATTTCTCCTAAGGTTAATGTGGCACAAGCAATTATAAGGATCCTAGCAAAGGCCCCTTTACCTCTTACTCCCATTCCAGTACTTTTACCCAACACAACAAAGCCTTCTTTACTTCCTAGTGTGGTGCCATCAGCCCCAGACTCAAATGAACTGCAGTGGAGACTGAAATGTTTTACATCAGGTTAACTTTTATGCTATAGACTGGGTTGAACTCACACACACATGCAGTCAGTCCAATAAAAGATATCACCCACAAAAATCCTTACAGTTTACCCTTTAGGAGGACTCTTTCTGACCTGCAGTAGGCCAATTCATCTTCACAGGGAAATGGTCTGATTAGAAAGGATCCTGGTTTCCTTGAATTTTTTTTTTTTTTTTTTAAAGTAAATTCTCTAATAAAAAATTGAAAATTATCTTATTAAAAACCCCACATCTGTGATTAAAATGAAAGGCCACTATATAAATAGGTATCGTTTGAACATAACATTTTCTTTATATTTACAATTTTAAAGCAATTTGGAAGCCTACCAGTGCCTCAATCACTATAATAAAATACATTCTAAATAAATTTTGGTATTTAGTTTTGAGTTTTTGAGCAGTGCAGAGCTCATAGTGGCAAGGAGCTTCCCGACATGGCCTGCTCAGCCCTGCAGCAGCTAGTTGCACCTGCGGGGCTACAGAGACATCAGGGAAAGGTAGCAGGGCAGGGAGCCTGAGTCTGCAGAAGGCAGTTAACACCTACCCCGACCCTGCACAAAGTTCTGGGGGGCACAGGTCTCCCCTGGGAGTGCATGCAGCAGCAGCGAGCTAGCCCCACCCCTTCTTCCCAGACAAAGCTGCCAGTGGCCCCATCCTGCTCCCTGCAAGGGCCCTACAGACACGCATTCTGGCCCTAGGCCCCAAGCCCGATGCACTACTTGGCTAAGCAGCAGCCCCAGCCCAAGCCCCTGCCCCCACCCCCATCCAACTCCCTCCCCCCTTCGGGAGGCCCCCATCCCCCACCCCAGACTTACCTGAGAGAGCTGCTCTCCATGCACATGGCACCCTCTGCCTGACAGCCCTCTTCCTGTTCCCCACCACCTCAGCCCCTTGCAGACAGGAACTCTGTCAACCTGTAGAGAGCTCTTTGTAAAAGTGCAAAATCCACAGGTTTCTCTATTAAAATTAAAATCTGCATTTGCCTTGGGTAAAGGAGAAAATCCACATTTTTCTCCATTTTTCCATGGGAGACAGAAAACCTGGATCCCTGCTGATTAGCTATTCTACCCCTGATCCCCAATGGTCCACACTGCACACAGGGAGCCCCCTCAGCTTCTTAAGGGTCCGCAGGTAAGTGACAGCAGTCTGCTCAATGTTGCCAGTCTTTGAGCCCATATCTGTGACCCCCACCCCCTCCATATTTAATATTTGAACTGGACGTGCTGAACCAGTGACTGCAATATTCACCTTTGGAATATTGTTTTCCTCCTGAGCATTATTACATTTGATTTAAACCTTAGCGTCCTAATAATGAATCATTAAAAAGCTTCAAAGTGAAACAAGAAATAGATTCTCAGTGTTTTGGAGTCTGGCCATAGAAATCAGTTTTGCATTTTCCGTCTTTCTATTTAACTGCTTTGTAGATGACCAAGTTATCTGAGGAGGTAATAAGTAACTCAGTGTTATTACTGGGATATTAGTATTTAGTGAAGCCAAAAGTCATGTACGGGAACAACATGACAACTGCAGCAATTATTGTAATGTTTTCCCATTCTGTTTTCAATTTCCTTAGAATAGTACTAAATAATGACTTGTTGTGTCCATGGAGAATGTTTACTTTGTCCCGCACTCTTAGATCAGTATGATGCCTTAGGTACCAAGACAACTTTAGGAGAAATGAAGAGGTTTTATGGGGGTGACACTTGTAGTCAGCATACGCAAAAACACCCAACATTATGTGGGTTGCATTTTGTCATTGGAGGCCAAGAATGTCATCAAGTAACTTATAGACCACCTGTCCTATAATTCAAGGTAAGGTCAATAACCACTTTGTTTTATATCTGCAAATAGCTATGAAACCAGTCATAAAGCTTCAAAACTAATACTCTAAAGTATATTGCTAACCTATAAGAAGCATTCTCAAGGTCACAGGAAAAGACTATACTCACCAGTAATGATTATCTTTGGAATTCAGACAATTCACAAAGAAGCCATCACAAAGAAGCTCTCTCCCTGTTCAAGAGTCCTGTAAGTTGTAGTAAACAAATTCCAAATGAAAAAAAAACAAGTCATCTATGTGGTTGTGGCTGTCATTAAAACAGCTTGTTCACATAGTTGAGTATTACCAATTTAAATATATTTTTTAAGTGTTATGCATTGGCAAAGCTCCTGAATCTCTTAGGAACCAAGTCCCATTAAAAGAACTACGAGAACTTTAGGGCTATGTGTGCATTACCAATTTAGAGCATCTGGTGGCAAGCACTCTAAAACATACTGCATGGCACTGCCAAGGGCTGGCTAATTATTACTGCCGAGTCAAAGTCAGTTACTACATCCTTGGTGCCATGCAGATATGGCTGCGTTGCTTCTAGTCTAGACAGTGGCACATGCAGAGCCAGTCTATGCACATGAGAATGTTACTTGCAGACATGGTAAATTTGCAGTCTACATGTGGCTTAAGAACTGATCTTGCGTTTGCCTACAAAAGCCAGTGCACAGTAAACTAGACCAAGGGTCAGCAACCTATGGCCTCCAGGCTGAAGCCATTGGATCCAGCCCATAGAGCTGGAAGGCCTCACAGCAGGGGGGTTTACCCATACTGTGCTGCACTGTGCTATGGCTGGGAGGTGGGAAGTTTTCCCATGCCACATCTCGGGTGCAAACGCAGAGAAACAGTGGCAGAGAGAAGCAGCAGCCATGGTGGTAGTGGTAGCAGTGGCACTGGGTCCTAATGCCAGCCTGCATTGGAACCAAGATGAGCCATTCTGGCCCACCACAAAGAAATATTGCTGACTCCTCAGCTACAGGATGAAGTTACTGTGCACTAGCTTCTCTGCACTAAGGGCTTGTCTATACAGGAGAATAACTGCAAAGGGAGCTAGCATGTGAGCTTACAGCACACAGGCAGACAAAACCACTCGCACGGGGAATTGGCTAATGTGCTATAAATTCATATCCAAATTAGGTGGTCTGGAAATATAACCTAGTAGTTTAAGATCCAGGTTTTTCAAGTGTCTATTTCAGGGCCAAGGGACTTAACTCAAATATTTTTGGTTCTCTAGGAAGCTGTCACTAAACTGTCTATGGAATACTGCAAGTGTTGCTGCTAGTGTCATACAAACAGATATGAAAGAACTGATTAAACCTCAAGTAGCTCTTTTTTCTTTTATTAAGGAAAAGTGTACTGGGATTGTAGCATCAGAGGAACAAAGCAGGTGTTATATACAAGCATGGAGAGCTTTTTGGTAAATATATTCTGTAGTCCTGTTATATTGCTATTTGCATATAGCTCTAGAGTCCACTTGCGTATTGACCTTTGCTGTTTCCAACAAAACTTTCATCTGGCTATATTTCCTATATGCTGGACACATGATTAGTCAAGCATTAGAGTACAGCAGTTCAGTCATGTGAGTGAAGAGCCCTTTGGTTCAGTCCCTATACACAAAATTTTACACACCAGGTATTTTTCAGCATGACAAAGATTCTCAGCAACTGAAAGAAGTGTAGTGAGCTGCTGGTAGAACAGTGATGACTGACCTTTTTGGCCCACAGATTCTATATCTATCTGCAGGCTGGTTCTGGTCTGTGGGCCCAGTCTGTTGCAAGGTACTGGCCCAACTGGAGCCTGATCCAGTCGCACAGAAACTGCCTGGTTGGGATCAATGCAGCCACACAGAACTGGTTCAGTTGGGACCATGCAGCTACACCGGGCTCCAGGTGAGCCATTCCTGTGCAGCTGCATTGGGCCTCATCTTGATCCAGCTACTCTGCATTAAGCTGGCTAGGTCAGGGCTGATTCAGCCACATGGGGCTTGGAAATTGACAGTGGGAAAGTGGTGGCAGTGTTCATTACCACCCACTGCCAAATTTCTGGACCCACAGGGAGACCCACAGACTGGATTATATGATATGGCTTCACAGGCCAGATCTGGCCTAGGGGCCAGAAGTCAAGCACCCCGAGGCAGAATATCTTCTATCTTAGCAGTCATATTTAGAAGAGCATCAGGCTAAGGCCTGGCTTCTGTGAAAGTACTTGATAATCTGATGTTCAACCAGCAAAGCACTGAAGCACATATTTAAGCATCTGAGTAATTCTATTGATATGCACACATTACGTGTGTCGGACTCAGCAGGAGTACTATATGTTTAAAGTTAAGTATTTGCCCTACTGACATGAATACTAAGACTCTTTCAGGATCAAGTCCCAGTCAATTAACAAGTGTGACAGGCTCAGGTAATTTTTCCCTCCTTGGAGCATAGCACCCCTCGTGCCAGACAGGCCTGCCCAAGTTACCTGGCCTCTTCTGCTTCCTCTCGCTCACCTGCCATGACTTGATGTTGTATATATGAAGGGGAGGCTGCCTGTAGGGGTTAGGGTGACCTATTCCTTGGCACCTTTTCCTTCTCTGCCCTCACCCTACAAAGTATCCCCTCTTTAAGGGTTTTGGATTGTATGGGTTTCAACTTAGGGGCTAGAATTGCAACCTCCAGCCACCCCCATAGTCATGCCCATGCCTCACAGATGACTCTCATTTGCCCGTTGTAGGGGAATCTCTGGGTTCCAAATTGACATTGGACCCCGCAGGCCCCAAGCCCTTGTCTGGGCTTCAGCCTTCTCGGCCTCTGCCCTCTTTATCTGGATGAGCTCCCTCAGTCCAAGTCCAATGCCTCAGACTCTGAGTTTCTGGGCCTTAGTCCCACATGTCCCTGACCAAAGCTGATCTCACAAACACATATTACCTCTGGCACCCTGCTCCGTGGCCTCCAGACCTCCCCTATAGCCACAACTCAGTCCTCCAGTCACAAACTTGAATAAAGAAAAGAAAAACAACAAACAAAGGGTTAACCATCTGGTTCTAACTCAAAATCCATCCTCTCAGGGCCATAATCATCATAAGGAGTAGCCTTCATTCCCCCAGCCCCAGGGTACCTCCTTTTCCTTGGCAGCCAGCTTGGTCTGCCAGGTTCTTCTCCTGTAGTCTGCAGGGCTAGACTGCCTACCCCATCTTAGAGACTGGGCTTATATGTAGCCAAGCCCTGCCCTTTCCAGTCAGCTGACTGCTGCCCCTGGAGATGTGCTCAGTATTTCCTATGCAGCCTAATGAGTTGTTGGGCTGTTCTTGCCCTGCAGCCTTCCCATGGTTCTTAACAGGCTCAGGCCTTAAGGCTGGTGTTCTTGTTGGGGCTGGCTATTGCAGCAGTCTGCCCCTGCAGGCTACAAAAGTCCTGCTCCCCCTCTGATTGCAGTTAACAGGGTTGGGGTTCCCTATTACAACAAGATACTAAGCTTGAGAATCACTACTCTAACTGGGGTGCCATGGCTCCCTGGGGTGCCTTGAGATCCTTTCAGGGGTGCTTCAGGGTGCCACACAATGTTAGCACTATTAAGTGTGCAAACATGATTCACAAGATAATTCCTGTTTGAAATCTCTGGGTTTAATGCAAAATGTTAAAAACAGTCTGACCTGTTGTGGGCTTCCTAACATCTTTGCAACAGAAGAATCATTCTATTTTTCTGTAGTCAAAAAATAAGTGCAAATTAAGAGACATTTCCTAAAGGGTGCCTGCAGTATAACAAGTTTGCAAACCACTGGATTTAAATCATGATTCTACATTGCTTTAAATACTTTTATTGTAATAAAAACTAGATTTTTACTCATGGAAAAAAACTGTTATTTTATTAGCAAGGTTCCCATGAAGGTTCCTCATCTGATGTTTTTAGAAGTTAAAAGCAAAAATTCCACCCAAACAATCATGATATTAGCCTCAGCAGATGCAACATTTTATTAAAAACAAAATTCTAATGGTCAGCTATTAACAATACGTTCTGGTTTTAGAAAAAAAAATAGTTTAATTGAAGTGTTTCTTTTTTTCATTACCTAGGACTTACTACATAAAAAAAATATCAGGAATCAAGAAGGCTCTCGGTTTGTTCTTGGTGCTAGGTAGGATAAAAATAATAATCAACACAAATTGGTAACAAAATCTGGGTGTAGCTAGACTGCTGAAAGGATGGTAGAAGATTTGAAAGTGGAGACATTTGCACTGGTTGGACTATGGGGAGTTCTATCAAGGAATAATTCACAGCTAGGAACTGCAGCCTCTCTCACACCCTAAGCAACATTAAGAGAGAGGGGGGAGAAATCAATTGGAATGCTTGTATGTGTAATACTAGCACATAAAAGAGTGCTGAATGGAAATAATTTAAGCCAGCATTAAGAAAATTAAAGGAATTTAGAAATGAACGTTTACTCATTCACTTCAATAGATGCAGTGACTATGTAATCTGAAAACTCATTGAAGGGATATTTGAGATTAAGAGAATTAGATCAGCCGAGCATAATTATGAGCAACAAACAGCCAGATAATGAACAGATGCTATGAGACTCTATAGCTTTCATGTATTCTGGCAAATATAATAGGTTTGCTGGTTCCTGGTATACATTTAACAAGATGCAAGGAAACAAGTACATGAACTGTATGAAGGTTTACTTACTGATTTTCAATCTAAATTCAAATCAGGTAGAAATGGGAACATTATCTTTTCCTTGCTTTGGTTTAGTTAGATCTTTTAAAAGTATGATCAGAACAGGAGCAAACCTGAGAAAAGTATCATTAAGATAGAAAGAAAACTTGATTGCAGCTTTTCCAGAAGTCAGGGAAA
>NW_005842586.1:957449-960661 GCF_000455745.1 Alligator sinensis
CAGGATCATGGACCTACATAGTTACAGTCACAACACAGTCAAAGCACAGCATTTTCCATTTTCTGCAGCTACATTCAGACTTTGTACTGTTCCAGCAACTCTTTTGCTTCCTCTGTGAGATCAAGGGGTTTGGCTGTGTATCCAGTGCTGAGATGCAGCAATGTGCTTGTTGTTACAGCACTGATAATGAAGGCAAAAGCTCTGCTGGCCTGTCCATGCTGCATGCCTGAGCTTCTGCTACATGGAACTTGAACATGGCCAATAAAAGCAAGACTCCCCAAAATGTTAATCAAGTCTTGTGCGGAGTAACTGACTGTCACTGGCTGCAAATGGATCATCAAGACATCCATGTTGGAGCAGAGATGCACTGTCACCTACAAGAAAAGTGGACTAAGTCCAAGGAATGACCAACAGAAATCACCAACCACAAATGTCACTGGACTGCTGGTGGCATTTTAGGCATGTTGTCAAAACCTTTTGTCACAAATAGATCAAGTGAGTTACATGCTTACTCACTGCAGTCCTTAGACACTAGGAGTCCTCTGATGGGTTAAATGAGTAACTTGACTGACTTTGACTAGGTCTTCCCTGATGACCAATCATTTAACAGAAGAATCTGGAAAGTGTTTTGCTTCAGTTTTACTTCATATATTTAGAAACAGTCCTTTTAACTTTCATTAAAATCATACAGAGAGTTTGTGTTTCCACTGAATATGGATAAAGTGGTTGAAATCTGGGAGAAATTTATATTGCAGGCATCACACCAGTAGGAACCTAAACCATTCCTGAAACACAATCTCAAAGAAAGTTAACAGTGATTATAGAAGAGTATCCCTATTACCTGGAAAGCTTAGCCGGTATGTCTACATGTGCTAATAATGAACCTTAAGGTTACTGCACAGGTAAAATAAGGTGCAGTAAACTTTCCTTAGGAATGTGTCTACACAAGCACCCTCTGGAGCAAATTGGCTCCCAATGAGAGCAGTTCAGTGCAGGGCTGCTCTGGCCCTCCTCTGCCCCACTAAAGGAGCCAGGGGGAGCTCCAGGATCTCCTGGGTACCATCCCCAGGCTAATAGGGGGCACAGGGTTAGGCCTGGGCTCCTGGGGGCAAAGGAAGTTGTCCAGTCTTCAGGGCAGCTGCTTCCCAGTCCTGTGCCCCAATCTGTATGGGGCAAGGGGTGGGAAGCAGATATTTTAGAAGTACTGGGGGAGAGGGTGGAACAGTACCATTTTAAGACTCTCCTAAGATAGTGCATTAGAAAGTAGCAATAGGATGCATGCTCTAGACCCCTCTAAATCTGCTACTCTGCCCAACTGCTGGTTTTGCACATGTGCAGAGCAAGAGCATGCGGGCAGGGCTTGTTTTTCAGTGCCAGAACCATGTCTATACAGAAAGACAGTGTAAACATGGCCACTGCGATGACTACCTAACACTACAAACCCTCCTTCACACAGTGAACGAGAGTTCTGGCTGGGAAACAGTACACCTACCCACCTGTATCTTCAGCAGCCTCATACAGTCAATCTATTAAATTGGCCAAGGAAAACATAGTTTTTACAAACCAAATATGTTATGTCCCGAGAGAGATCTGCCCTGGCCCTGCTGACCACAGGCAGCAGCATCTGGCTCCTCTCAGCCGGCAGGCAGATCAGGGACTTGCCAGCACCCCCAGGAGGGCTACGGGGGCTGTGCCGGAGTCCTCCCGGGGTTGCATGCCCCCATCTGCCTGCCGGCTGACAGGTGCTGGGTGCTTCTGCCTGAAGCCAGCAGCAGCACCGATCTTCCTGGTGCTGGGTCCAGGCTGCGCCCAACGTTGGTCTGTCATCTGGCAGGCAGATCGGGCATCTGCACCCCCGGAAGGACTCCGGCACAGCTCCTGCAGCCCTCCTGGGGGTGCACACAAGCTCTCATCCGGCAGGTAGATCGGGATGATTCAGGTGCTGCCGCCTGGGACCGGTGGCAGTAGCGATCTTCCTGGTGTTGGTCCCAGGAGGCAGCACCCAACTTCTCTCATCTGGCAGGCAGATCAGGGACTCGCATCCCTGAGAGGACTCCAGCACAATCCTGGCAGCCCTCCAAGGGGTGTGGGTGACCCCCCCCTTGATCTGCCTGCCTGCTGCATTTTATGTTTCCCCATAATAACCTATGGACAAAACATTGAAACAATGCTGAAACAGCAAGACCGTTTCAATGAAATGAAACAGAACAGTGCTTTCGAAACGAAATTAATCTCTAAGTGAAACTCTGTTCCATTGAATCGTTGAAACGGAAGTCGAATTGGAACAGTGCTGTTTCGCACAGCCCTAATGCAGAGCAGTGCTGAGTTGTGGGGTCACCATGGCTTGAAATGCTGTTGATGCTGCTGGAGCCCAGCCCTGTGAACTCTATGGAAAATCATGAGCCTTTGAATTAACATCACACAAAGCTTGTACTACATATAAGTAGGCACCAAAGTACTGCTCAAAAGTGTGTTCATGGAGTACCTGTGCTAAAGCTTTCACCAGTTTCAAAGCAAAGTAACATGCATCAATTCTGGATAAACTAAGTGTATAGGTACTATATGCAAATTACTATGGCTATGTTTAATTTCAAAGTTATTGTTTTCAAATTTGCTTCTCACTTCTACGTGCTCAGGGTGACAGGGTCTGACAGTAAGGAGAGTAGAAAAGGACTGCCAAGGAAAAAGTTGGGGGGAAGCAGAAAGAAAAGGGCTGCTTGCCCCTCCCAGATTTATTTTCCATGCTGTAGCAGTGGGAGGGGGACAGGTGAAATGTGTGAAATAGAGCATTAGTAATGAGATTACAGATCTGGTTGGGATTTTTGGCAGGAGGAGGGGAGTAGCATGTCTCGATCCTGGGGTGGGGGAGGGTCTCCGTACCAGCTGATCTGCACCTGCCTGGAGTCAGCTCTGGTACAGGGCCAGGGCAGATGAGCTCATGCGGGGACCCACAACCCTGATCCCGGTCAATCGGGGAGCCTCTGACAGTCAATCTCATTCTGGGGGGGCTAAGTCCCCCCATGCTGAGATCAACGGACAGAGGCTCCATGAACAGGAGCAGCAGTACACATATGGGGAGAGGCTGGACGCACACGGCTGGGCTGAGCCGTGTCCCCTGCCAGTGGGGCCAGGCCAGGGGAGTGGGACGATCCCCCTCCGCACCCCCTGCCACTGGGTGAGTAGGGCCCTGGCCAGGCCAGGGAAGAGACAGA
>NW_005842586.1:960887-963439 GCF_000455745.1 Alligator sinensis
TGGTGTGCACCCCAGGCCTTTGCCAGGGCGCATGCAGTGGCAGGAGCTTCTGTGCAGCTGGATGAGCTACCCAGGTTCAGACCCTCCCTGACCCAGCCTAGCCAGGGCCCCACTCACCCCTGCCCCTCACTGCAGGGGCCTCGATCTACACCCTACCATAGGCAGATTAACGAACGGGCAAGTTGGACACGAACCCAGGGGCCTCTACCAATTCAGGGCCCTGGAATCCTCATCAGCAGGGAAGCAAAAGCTGCAGTTTTAACCTTGGTGCCCATTTTTGGAGCCGAGTTTAAAACTGCGGCTTTCACATTTGCTTCCCTGGGAGCTGGAAGTGGGGCCCCTCCACCAATGGGAGGGGAGGGCAGGGCTGAAGTTGGGCCGGGAGAGCCGCACTGCACCTGAGGGAGGGGGGGTGGGACGTGTGGCGCATGTCTGGTGGGGAGGAGGCCGAGCCAGGCTGAGAGAGTTGTGCCCCACCTGGTGGGGGAAAAGGGGAGACGGTTAGGGCCAGGCCAGGAGTGCTGCACCGTGCCATACCTTAGCAGGCATGGGCAATTGATGCCTCCTGAGTCGGGGGTGGGGGGGGGGGGCCTTGCCCCCGCTAGCAGCCAGTCAGTGACTGAGTGAGGGGAGTCCCCCCGCAGGTCACGCGCACCAACCCAGAAGTGCCAGCAGCGCTTCTCATGGCGCCCCCACTCCCCAGCTGGTGGCTGGTGCTCTCGGGAGACACCAGCGCTCCCGCATGCCCCCCTGCCTGTCGCCTAAGCGGAGAACACTGGCTGTCAGGGGGTGCACCAGCACTCTCCGAGGGTGCATGTGCACCCATGTACCCCCTATGCATCACCACTGTTTGCAGGGGAAGCACTGGGAGGGCCTTGGGGGCTATAGCCCCCCAAAATTCATCTTAGCCCCCCCACCTCCACCCCTCCCAGTGCTGCCTTTCACCTGCAAAGACAGTATGGTGGTCCCAGCCCAACCCTCTGCATCTATGTGGCTGTATGCATGGGACAGCTGGGCAGCAGCTCCCTGCAGATAAATGTAATGGAGGCCAGGTGGGGAGTGAGACTGAGCCACGGCTTGGCTCGCAGAACGCTGTCTCTGTGTGATTGAGAGTGGGAAGGTCCTGTGAGGGGGAAATGTGTGCGTGTGTGTGTGTGTGCATGCCTGTGTTTACATCCATGTGCAGAGAGTAAAGTGCGCGCACCTGTGTCTGTGTGCACATTCAGCCATAGCAGTGATGAGGAGCAGGGTGATGAGGCAGGCATGTGCCCCCCAGCCCGGCGGGGTCCACCCAGCCTCCCCCACCAGCACTAGGAGGGGAAGGGGCCCCTCTCCCCACCTCTGCAGCTCAGCTCCCTTGGGGGTGGGGTACTCCAATTTTGTGCTTGCCCAGAGCCCCAGTACCTTAATCCACCTCTACCCCTTCTCCCAACTGATCTGCTGGGCAGGCAGTAGATCCTGAGTTGCCCTTTTCCTCAAAAAGTGATCTTCATCTTAAAAAGGTTGGAGACCACTGCTATACAGTGTCGACCTACATACCATAAAATATAGTAAGGTCCTCATAGTGCTTGCTAAACAAATAAGAATTATTTGAGTAGGGTTTGGGAGGGTGGTGTGAAGGGTGTTTTGTAATACTTCCGGTAGACTAGATTGCTATAGAAAACTCTTAAGGCTGGCTCTTAAACTAGAACAAACTCAAAGGAACAGCTGTGTAATCTTGAAGCTATTTATGCTGCAAAACAATAACTTCATTGGGTCCTACAGGCTTAGGAACAAGGCTGCTATGTTTCTATGTGCCAGTGAAGTAAGATCTTTAAATTAAGCTATCTGCATCTGCTTACACAGAGGGCTCCTATAACAGAGCTGAAGAGAAGCTGGTCTCTAGCTGTCATTAAAGACCATGAATTTACACGCTAACAAAGAAAACCTAGGGAAAAAAAATTGTTTTTAGAAGTGCATTTCAAAAACTACTGCAAGTTACAACATTCACTTGTAACAGTGAATGAACCTTTTTGTGTGTAAGCATAAAGACCCATTTTTCCTATGTATGTGTAAAATGAGGCTATTTATTTAATTAGTATGCACTCAGAACTTCTTAAGAATACCTTTCAACACAGGGGAGCTTATTTCAAATCTCTCTAAGGGCCATTGCTGGTGATGCCCTCTACTTCTTCTGATTCCTAGTCTGGGCACATGATGTCTTTTCAGTTTGGACTTCACCTTACAAACGGGGCCATGTTCTGTTGTACCATGCAGGTCCATTGAAAGGGCAGTCTCTATGGTGGAAGACTGATGGCTAATTGTAAAAATGTGACTAAGTAAAGGTTGTGGGGGGAGGGAAAAGGGAGGCGGGGGAGAGAAGAGGGTTTCACTTTCTGTGACAGTAGGGTGTTACTGATGAATACTTTTATGCCCACCTTGCTGGGGGGCTCTGCACTTGCATACTTTCAAACTTTTTAACATTTTTATAAAAGAAGCTTAAAAAGTCCAAATATTCTCTCTCAGCTGCCTTGAATTTAAAAAAAAAAAAAAAAAAAATATATATATATATG
>NW_005842586.1:963546-989257 GCF_000455745.1 Alligator sinensis
CACCCTCTCCTTGCTGCCCCATTGCTTGTGATCCCTGGCAAATCCCCTACACCCATTTACCTTCCATCACAGCTCTGGCTTCAGGCATGGAGCACATACTGGGTCCACTGGGTCCCTGCCTGGCCACACAGCAGTAGCAGTGGCAATGGCAGCTCTGCATGCAGCCCTGGCCCCTGCCACTGCTGCATGGCCTAGGCAGGAACCAGAGCCACCACACGCTCCTACCCCAGGCTGGAGCAGAGTTGGAGCCAGAGCCACTGCCTGCTCCCAAAGCTTGTATTCGATTCCAATAACCCCTTGAATGGAGAAATATACTTGAACCCAAGATAAAGAGTTTATGGTATACATAGAAAGTCAGATTTTCACAGCTGGTTTCTTATAGCAAACTGCCAGGTCGAGAAATGACTTATGCACATGCATGCCCATGGCCCCACTGCAGTCCAAGAGTGAAGCAGAACAACATGGAAGTCTTTGAAGGAGTGGGTCAGATTTTGACTTTGGTAGAATTTTTTTTTTTGTTAAAGAAACATCATTTTCTTTATATAGGATTTTTAATGGAGGGCAAATATGACCTTTAAACTGAAAAATATTGAATTTTGCTCAAAGGCAGTGATGCAACTTGAAACAAGTTAAACAGATGCTTCAAAAACAGAAGACAAACCCAACAACACAATTAAATAACCCACTTCTCTCAAACCATTTTACAAATGGATTATCAGTCACTTAACAGTAAAAATGGAAACCTTTAAAAAAAGGGGGGAGGAGGGCTCATACTAAGCTTAAAACAAAGAAGCTATTCAGCTACTTATGGTACACCAGCCTCTAAATTTGAAGATAAAGCCCAGTCATACTGGAGTCACTAGAAATGTTGCCATCAACTCCAACAAGAACAGGATCAAAACAATGCTTGCTAATGCTAGAGTGTTCTTTCAACTGTGACAGAAACTAAATTTAGATCTAGTTACATTAAAAAAAAAAAAATTAATAACTTTAACTTTTAAATCAGCATAAGCGGTTTAGAGACACACAAATGTTCAACAGTTTTGCAGTGCATTTGCAATATTGTGCATTAGTAAAATTATGGGGATTATGAAAAAGCCACTAAAGCATAATAAAATTACATAAAACAATAAGGACAGGCTATAGAGAATGGGCTAGCTTTTGCTCCCACTGGGAATTTTGCCAGAGTGCAATGGGAGGGAGATTTAGCTCTATATGCATCTCTGATGGGGGTAGGGTGGGAGCTAAAGGACTCTGTACTGCCTAGCTAATACAGCAGGATTATCTGGTGGGTTAGGAACACAGACTGAAGTGTTTTTAATGCAACATTAACTTATTTGACCCTACAAAGTGCACTGAAATAAAAAGCTTATTTCTCTCATTTATCTGCATGCTACTGAATGCTGCTGATCCATACATAGAGCAAAGGCATAGAGCAATTTGTCAAGCTCTCACAGCTAGAGAGGTGACTGGCAATACGCTCAGCCAGATGTGCAACTTCTTCAGTGGCACTGGAACGGAAAAAATATTTTTTTATTTTTAAAGTGGATTCCCAGATGGTGGGCTGCAGAGTACTGCCTGATGGTCACAGTGGAGCCGATCACCTGGGCAGGGCTTTCATTTTCAGCTGCTAAATGCTAATTGAAGACAGCAAAAAACCTATCCGACACTTCTTTAGTATTATTTTCCCCATGTAATTACTTGCTGCAGCTTCTCTGGGAATGTTATAAAATTGCAAACAGGAGGCAAAAGCAGTCACATGACAACCTCCCACTTTTCAAGGCGAGTGACACCAAGGAAATATTTTATAAGTACATGCTCTAAAGCAGGGGTGTCAAACTCCTGCAGCCATTCCTGGGCAGGATCTTGCAGGACCCCAAATTCCTGGCCCCTCTACTAGCCTCCACTCCATCATTGCAGATTTAATACCATTTAAAGAAAGGCTGAGGATCTTGGCTATCTCTAGACATCTCTGAGGCTGGTCCCTGCTTTGTGGATGATTTATGCATTTTACATTAGTCACTGGATAAACAGAAATATAAGAGTAGGGACCAGAAGTCAGGTCCTTCCCCTTCCATCTGAGTATTTTAGCCACAAGGTTAGAGGGACATGCTTCATCATGCTTGCTCTCCTTATGATTCAGTGATCCTGTGCTGGTTGCCTAGCAGCACAACTGCTTCAGGAGCTATTCGATAACCTGGTGACGAGGACATTCTCTTGGGAAATGGAGGGGAGTTAGAATCCCCTCAGTCTAAGGAGGGCCTAAGAACCCAGGTCTCATTTTCTAGATGAGTAGGAACTGCTAAGCTAAGCTAAGCTGCTAAAAGTGAGCACCTCTTTCCTCCCATCATGTTTGAGGGAAAAAAGTGCCTGCTGCTGCCAAACTTTGTACTGATCTCAGTGTTGGTGCAAACTAGGTGTGCACTCTGAGAACGCTTAATAGATTGGACTCCATCAAGGTTTTTGCCATGGCTAAGCACCATTCCAGTTTCATTCTGGAGCTCACAAGAAAATAAGCTTGTCTGCACAAAAGCCAGAGGTCCCCAGATACCTAAACCTGATACTCCCAACATTGGAGGCACCAAATGAATGGCAGTAGCTGTGGCACAGACAGCCTGTGTATGGCATGCAGCAGATCAGGGAAGGGTCAGGCAGCACAATAACAGATAGGGTAGGAAGCAGAAGGCAGAGCAGCAGACTGGACACAGGGAAGGGGATCACAGTGGTACTTTGGGCTGATGCAGGGCTGTGGCACACCTGCCAAAAAGGGTGTCCACCACTAAATTAAGGTATCTAGTGAGTTTTGTGCCTACTAGAACAACTGGTTATTGTGGATCACTTTCCTTAGAACTTGAGCACCTAGCTGATCAAAATGGAGCTTACCCAGAATGACCAATTCTGTTGTCCCTTTTCATTCTATACAAGTAAAATCTCAATAGAAGTACAGTAAAAGCTGTGTTAAATGGCATTTCACTAACTGGAATACTTTATTAAACTGCAATTTAATAAAGTATTCCCGGTGGGGGTGACCACGCTCAGGGTGAGCAGCAGGACTGGCCCGGCACATGGTGCCATGCCACTTTCAGCAGCAAGGCACAGAGGCAGAGAGCAGAACCCAGCCTGCAGCTGCAGCCCATCCTTGCCCCATGCACAGATAAAGAAAAGTAGATCGAAAGAAACTTACCTGCTGCCTGCTGGGCTGGCTGCGGTCCTGGCTGCATAGGGTACAACTCTCAGATAACTGAAACCCCTCTTACCCCACTCATGCTGGATAACAAAGCTTTTACTGTATTAATGAAGCTCTAGCTTCTTTCAGCAGATACCACACCTAAAAATATAGGCTACCCTATACTCTCCATTGTTGGGATTTGATCATTATCAGAAAACACATCTACTCTCAGACAAAGAATGAAATGATCCTTCCAATAATATTACAGCATCCTAGTGTTTGGGGTTACTACTGCTGGAAGAAGGCAGGCAGTCCATCTGGTCTCAAATTGATAAGTTTTGTTCCCATGTGGGAGGGTTCCATTTCCCTGCCTCATGAGGCCATAGTTAGGAATAATGGAGACAACATTGGAGCTCCCTATGAAAGCACATCCTCTGAAAGCAACCATCAATTTTGGAGTCTGGTGCTCCCTCAGTCAAAAACCAAACAGTCTGGTTTACAAAGCATTTTCACTCTATAGATGATCTTGAGGGGCTCTGAGAGGATTAAGACGCAGATGAGGGTATCTTACATAAATTCTGTTGCAGAGCAGATGATGTTGGAAGCAACTCTGTCAATGGTATAAAAAGTTAAAAAATACAACAGGCACAGAATGGTAAAAAATGTCTATAAGCTATAAAGAAAATACACAGGGCAGTGAATGGTAGTGAATGACAAATTCTTCCCAAGCCTGCTAACATTATCAATTTACACCCTGAAGATGATATATAACTTTAGTTTCACAGATGAAGTTTTGATTATAAGACATTAAAATAAATACTGCGCCTTGGCCGCAATCTTAAGGTATGCTCTATGACTAAGATTCCACACACACGCACAGAAAAGTACACTGTATTTTGTAAATAACTTTTTCCTTTTAGTTTTTCTTGTATAGAAAGAGGCTGCCACACATGGCAATTGCTGTGCCACTTAATCCAATACCCAACAGAAATGTATTTGCACTGGAACAGGAAACAGAAATAGTTCCTCCTATTTATTAGCATTCTTGCTTACTAGACCCGCTGTACAATCTAGACTTTGGCAGTTGCTTAGCTCTTCATTCACTTGTTGAACCACAGCTCCAGTCTGACCCACCCAAGAGGATTATGCAATGACAGGTTATTATTGCTTAAAGCTCAGGTATTGAACTTGTCTCCTACATTTAAGTTTTCAGATTTCTCACCTCACCCCTCCCTTCTAAAGAAAATAACTACTGGTTCAAGAGAAGAAGTCCATACAAAAACCTCGATGGAGTTTAATTTTAGTTTAAACTAGACTGGGCTCAAGTCTAGTTTAATATGCATAGTCTGATGAAAACCCTGGATGGAGATTTGGGGACTTAAGTTTTCAAAAGTACAGATTAAAACTATATCAGTTTTCCATGCTTTCATTACGGTTGAAACTCCAAATGTACATCATAAACATTCATACCTTGACAAAAAACTAGATATAAATTTTTCAAAGTCTCTCTCCTACTGTTTATAAATATCAAGGTGTTGCACCCAAAGACCTGTATCACTTACTCATTGTTGAAATGCAGCCCCCTCGACAGTAGACCACGAAAGCCATTACACACCAATGCTACACAACTTATTTTTAGGGAAAGGAAGTAAAAATGTTTACTCCTATAGCCAAAGGAATCCGAGTAAGAGAATATAACAAATTTTCTCCATAATAAGGCCACAAGACGTCATGCAATATGATGTACACTGATCAGTGATGTATACCAACCACAATGCATAGTCCAATTGTGCAGTTGTTGATTGTTTTCTTGATGAAATAGCTTTCCTGACGGACTTCACAGTAGAAGATTCCCAGTACTGTAAATGCTTGTCATTACAAACGTACTCAACCTTACTGGGAACAGGCAAAACATATTTTAGAAGGGGAGTTTCCTAGCAGCCTCAGCTAATTATCCAATTCTGCATCTATCAGAAACAGGAGTCGTTATTATACAGATTCCATTATAAAACAGCCTCAGAATGATGCATGCTATTTTAACCAAAAAAAGTTTACATCTTTAAATTCAGAGATCTTTCTAAGCAGAACACTACTCTGTGATAACAAGGTCGTTAGACCTCCACATTTAGCCTACATTATAGTTTACTTATCCAAAGGTTTTTTTAAACCTTATTTATTGATTTTATACTATGACTTACTGTGTGCTTCACCTTTGTACTACTATTACTTAAAATTAGGAGCTCATTATAAAGAAGTTGATATATGAACCTCAATCCCAGAAACATATTTAACCATTATTTTTATGGAATAGAAAAAATATTTCTACTGACTGGGCAGATTTCTTTAACAGATATATATGCATAAAGGATCTGAGGGGACTTTTTTCCTTTAAAAAAAAGATGATTAACCACCATAGTGTACTGTACAATTTTCCAGCTATTTCAATCTTGAAATCTGATTGTAACCCTTTGAAGTCCTATGTCTGACCTTTCAAATGTTCTCATAGGCAAAATGCCTTTTCCAACTGGAAAATTAATAGAGTATGTGTCATGCTATATCAAAGCAATTTTGATCTATATCACAGCAGCAGTGTGTTTTAGGTAGAATTTTTGTGACAGTTATTTAGAACTCCACGGGACTGCTTTGTTTATTCCAAATGAAGTTGAATATGCCTGTAATTTATGTTAACATAGAGGTAACAGAAATACAAATTCTTCAGAGTGGTTGTACCAGAAGACTGCTCTCAAGTTCTTTCATACACACCTAGCAGTTCCAATTTGACACAGGACAGATCCTCCCTCTATTAACTTACTTTTAAAAAAAGATGCCCTGTATCCTTTGCCTCAGGCAGCTCTAGATAATGCCATGAGGGGATGGAACAGGTTTTCAACTATGACGACCGGTACCTGAGCTGAGGTAAAACAAAACAAAAGAGGTGAGTCTGCCCACAAGGATGTCATTTAACATCAAAGTCAGCCTTACCTTGCATGCTGGGAAATCTTTGGCATGATGCATTAATATACAGAATAATAAAGTGACCTGGTTGAACACTCCCTATCATAAAACACACCATTTACTTAAAATTTCTGTGTGTTATTTTCCTCCATATTCTAAAAGGTAGGGGTGGGAGACAAAAATGAAGGAACTGGGATTCAGTCCCCAAATTCTGCATAATCTTGAGGATCCTCAAAATGTAGAGGACTTACAATTAAGGAGGCATGTTCTGGCCTCAATTACATCCAACAAAGACAAAAAAAGTGTTAACAACAAAAGGTAATGGATGGCAAAGTTTGCCTACAGAAACATTATCAGCAGAGAAGTTGCATAAACCAGAAAAAATAAAGCCTACAAAGAAATGGCAGTGCTGTATTTATGGGGAAAACACCTTTTTTTGTTAAATGAGCAATGTTAATTAGGGATGTGTTTCAATTAAAAAATGGTGAAGATGGGTTCCTTGTTTAGAAACAGAAGTACAGTTTAAAAACACAAAGTGAGATTTCATCTACAGAGAAACATATGGTATAACGCAGCCTCTATTATGAGAGCAAAGCAAATACCAGTTAATTAAGTTTTTAGCATTCAAGTACATTTTAATTTCAAATTTACACTTCTAACTTCATACGTCTTCACTAAAGTGAACGGGGAGGGAGAAGCGTGTGTGTTTTAAAGTTTTCCTGAGGCTGAAATCCAAAACCCGCCACAAAACCCGCCACAAAGATATAGTGGGGGGTCTTAGTAATTTGCACAGCATGGTGTAGCAGCACATGATGCAACTCCCCCCGCACCAAGTCAAAGCCCCATGGTCTGTTTACCCAGGTAAGAATTCACTCATATGACAAATGAACTTTGTAAAAACATCAGAACAATGTTAACAGTGACATTTGCTGACAACCATCTGAAAAGTATTTAGATTTACACTGTGTCACAACATTGGTGTTGAAGATTCAAAGTGTTAACAGGAAATTCTACTGGCCAGTATGACCAAAAAGAATATTTTCTGAAGCACTGCTTAAATTTTACAGCAAAAAAGAAACAAGTTTTGTATTAATTTTGCAATTTGCCTTAAGTAAAGAATGTGCGTAGCAAAATACATTTCTTCTTATTCAACGTAAGATTTTAAAATGCATTATATTTTTACAACTAGTACCAGAGTTTGGTTTAGTTTTGTTTTTGAACACACTCTTCCCAGTTTAAGCCACTCTAACTTTCCAACTTTTAAACAGTATAAATAGGCAGATCAGCCATATAACACCAACTAGTCAAAAAATTACAGTCTAACTATTGTTCCATCAGCAGCCCACAGGGCTAATATTTTGCCAGTATTTCAGCAAAAGGTTTCCTTTTAAACAAAAAAAGTACAACACAAGTTTAAGGCATGTTATGTTTAAAAAAAAAAAGTTCAAATACTGATCAAAAACAGATGCTGGAACTAATGTCATTCTGTGAACAGGCTAGTGCCTTGTTTGTATTCCATCACCATTTTCAATCCAGAAATGAAATCATCCAAGACTATATTCATCATTAACAATTTTTGCACTGCTAGCTGTACTATATCCCACTGCAGCAACAGAACAAGTTTTATAAAGCCTGGCACCTATGAGTTAAACCCATGAATGAAGAATTAAGATTTAAGAAAGGCCTATCCCCCATACTCAGATCACATTACTAAACCTAATTAACAAAAAACAGATATTTTTTGTTGAAAAAAATAAATAAAAGTGTTATAATTGGCATAACATACTTCAACAGCTAGAAGTTAGATATTGTATGCATCTGTATAGTACCTGGAAAATTTAAAAGCACGTGTTTTGCAAATAAATTTGCAGAATTTTTAAATCATATTCTGTATTACAGTACCTTATGGCAATATTTTAAAAGCTGCTTCTGCCCCAGTATACTAAGATATTGTATTCAACAACACCTTGTATGGTACTGTATCCATCTGTAACAGGACACAGTTACAGCATTAACATGGGTGCATATTAACCTTTGGGGGAAAGTAACCATAAGCTGCAGGCTGATTTTCAATGGCCCAAAAAATTTCACTTTAAAATCAAAGCTTCTCCTGTTCACAAGAGGAATCTCGCCCCTTTCCTCACCCGAATCACAAAACTTTACATGAGAAAACTGCTTTTCCCTTCTTTGAATTTGCAAAACAAGAAAACAGATTTCTTTTATATTTTGCACTCTTACGCCTAAACTGTATACGCTGTATCATGGCAAAGTGCATGTTTGATCAGTTGAACCCTTCTTGGAAGAAAGTTTAGAAAGGAAACACTGCCAAACAACTAAAAATATACAAAAAGTGGCATTAGTAACAGTAATCTTAACAGTTTGAAAGCTAACAACATGGAATGTACCATAGAGCTGTGATATCAGTTACTTCCCTGTTTAGATTAGTTTACTGCCTTTGGATGGGGAATTTCTCTTAAGAATTAGTATTCTCTGTATAAATTACAAAAGCTACAAAAAGAAAGCCATAAAAATAAAATGGTAGAAATCCACATTCTCTTTTAAGGTTCAAGTAAAGACATCTTCGTAGCGCAACTTTTAAACAATTGCATACTGCTCGTATAAAAGGTCTCTTATTCTATAGAAGTCCTGGCAGAGACAGCCTTCCAATCCAATGCGCCCAGTTTCAGTCTGAAACAAAAAGCAGGTTTCAATCTATTATCTTTATCCTGACAAAGTGAAGAAGATGCTTAGGATTTTACTAGCATAAAAGGCATTGGTGATAATCCAAATGGTGTTAAGAAAAATAGATGCTTACCCTGCGAACAGCCACTAGGTTGTTGCATACAAGAACACCGCCGACAAATTCAGCTTGAATTCCTTCTCGCAGAAGAACTTGCTTGAAGTCTGACAGCCTTGGCTCATTCATGAACACAGATTGATGTCCAAGAACCTTTAAATCCAGTGCAAAGAAGAATTGTATTTAAGATGTTACTAAAGATACACATTTCATAAACATTTTTCAAATCAGATAGAAGACATTAAAATAACTCAATTACTTCCCAGTTGCTAGGTGCAATCATTTTGGAAGACATCCTGACTAACCTCTCCAGACCTGTATTAGCAGCATTGACTAGGGCAAGCTACTAGGAAATGAGATGCTATGGTTGCCTTCCAGTCACTTAAGGCAAGAACCTCACCTCTTCAATGCTAGACAAAAGACCCTTAGACTATGCACTTAGGCAAAGACGTATCTTCCCCACTAGGCAGCCTTTTGGCCATCTTCCAAGGACCACCTTGTAGACCTCTATATAGGCATCACACCAGGAACAGTGCCACAGATGCAATATTATGGTCCATGGCAGAGCCTGCACGGCTGCCAAATCTTAGCCCTGCGGTCACCAGTTAGAGTCAAGGCGTATCAAGGTTCTGAGCAGTCCAGGTTCAGGAGTGTACAAGGATGCCTTAAAATAGTGGTTCTCAACCTTTTTAGATTTGAGGCACCCCTCGATAGCCCTGAGACACCCCTCAAAAAGTGCCACCTCTTAGTTTTCACTCTTCTTTGACTACAGAAAAATAGAGCAATTCTTTGTTGCAAGACTATAAACAGATAGAATGTTTTTAATGCTATGGATGAAAATGCTGGGTTTATCTTTTTAATCATTTTTGGACACAATAGTATTAATACTGTGTGGCACCCTGTAGCACTCCTGAAAATCAAGGCCCCCCACAAAGTACCATTGCATCTTGGTTGAGAATCACTGCTTTAAAGCCACCATAACTCTCATTCCAGCTTGGATGAGAGCTCTAGGCTGTATGTCTGGGACTGCCAGTGCAAGATCTCAATCTCTAAGTCTCAATTCTCTTCATCTGTTAGATGGGAGACTGATACTTATGCAAAATGTCTGGTGTGCAGAGGTAAGAGTACTGGGATAAGAACATTGCAAACCTCTGTTAGTCAGACACATACATGAATATAAAATCTCTCTAAAAAGACATCTACCGCTGACAAACATGCAAGGAAAAGTATTTTGCACAGCACCAGATGTGTGAGAATAAATCCAAGAAGTAATTTTAAGCAAGCCAACTGCTTTCAGAAGCCATTTATGGTGAGTGCACAGGTCACAAGAAATTTATCACCAGGATCATCTAAAAGCCGTATCTGAAGCCAAGGTCCAAGGTATGGTACATTATACATACAGGCAGTCCTTGATTTGCAATGTTTCGCACTTGCAACATTTATAAATTGACAACCTGTTTCAACTTTATGATGTCAGTTTTGACTTTATAACACTTGATCTGATGCGAAGCCGCACTCATGTCCCTGGAGAACATCTGTCCAAACTTCCTTGGACACTTTCTTTATGAAAGAAGACAAGACTCCAGAAAAACCTGCAGCCAAGACTCCTGAGAAGACTCCAGCCAAGAACCCTTCAAAAAGTCCAGCCAAGAGCCTTTCAAAAAGTCCAGCAAAATCACCTCAAAGAAATCCTTCCAAATCAATATGATTGCTATTTACAATATAAATACATTAAATGTAGCTATATTACTCATCTATAATTGACAGAGTACAAAATCCTGGGGTATTTTTGGTGAAAATTGGTTCCTGAACCAAGGCTCAATACCCTATCTCCCATTTACAGCATTATTCCTTATGAGAAAATTGGTTCCAAATTACAACGTTTTGACTTAAGATGTGGTTTTCAGGAAGCAATTGTGTCATAAGTCTAAGGACTGCCTGTAGTTAGATACTGTCCCTACTATGAAGAGTTTGCAACCTTAACAGAGAAATGACTCCCTAGCTCCATACATGATTTAATGCAGTTAAACATACTTACAACTCAAGTAAGGCCCTTGGCTCAAAAGACTTACCTGAAAAACTTCTGTAATATTATATTCAATGTGCTGGAAAAATACACTGGCAATTACCGGAAAAATACACTGGCAATTACCACCACAACTATAACATTCAAACACTAGAAATCTTATAGATAAAGGAAGGCAAAAAACTTCTCTACCTCATGTGGGGGCAGTGGTTCCAGTGTAGGAATGATCTCACTCTCCTCACACATTTCTTTATCATCATCACCAAACAAACTCTTCATGGCTTTTTGCTGTGCAATAGCACTGGAGTCTGAAGAAGGCATATCCACTTGCATTTCCATGTCTTCATCTTCCCTCAGCTCCCCTTCTTCCAAAATGACCCCCGTATCCACTTTTGAAACTCGCATGTCCAGAACACCATCTATCCAAGCCAGTTCAGCATCTTTAGCTTTACAGAACTGAAGGGAACTGACTAGAGAATCCTTTAGCCTGACCTAATTTGCACACAAATAAAAACAGTATTGATTCAATAACATAAGCAAATCTGGCAGAAAGCACATTTTGCAGGGTTAACATGAATCTGTAAAGACTAGCCATTTCCCTTTCATTGACGCATCATATTATTTAGATCCAACCTGCTCCTTGGAGAGAAAGGGAGGCAGAACCATGAGTGACAAAAGTATATGCAGCTTGTGCCTTACTGTTTACTTTGGAATGTAGCAGAATGCGTTTTTTGCTAAAAACAAACGAAGTAGCGGCTTGTGTTTGTCAGAAAGATCTACTTAGGGTTAAATATGAAGCTTTGCTTATAATCCGTTACTTTAAGGTGTTTTTATTTTCTGAAATATTTCTTTAGGCCAAAACATTCTTTCATTGGTCTGGAGAAATGTAAGGAGAGTCCCTTCAGGTATGTCTCACTTACCAAAAAACTGAAAATAAGGTCATATACTAATTTCCAGGCATGGTAAAAAATTTAAAATCTTGAGTAACCCAAACATTATTGTGACCAAATGCTGGAATCTGAGATTTTAAAATGTATCCCAGTTCTTTTTGCGGTCAATACATTTTTCCTACACCCTACCATTCTCATGCAGTTCCACCATCTTACCTGATAGATGTGAGTCTCACTGGTCGCATCTACTGTCTCATGAAGTTTGGGCATATAAACTTTAATGTCTTTCCCACCAAAAGCTCTGCAGGACTCTGCAAGGTCTTGACTGGCCTCAGGTGGTCCATGGACAATGACCAACTGTCGTGGTTTCATTTGGTTAATGATTTTTTTAATGGAGTCTCCATCAGAGCGTCCTTCATAATCTATGTATGTAACTCTGGCTCTAGTTTGATTTAAAAAAGAAAAAAAAGGAGGGGGGAAGGAAAGAAATAATTCGTAGTACTATCTAAAGCAAAGCATTTAATATCAATGACATTTTAGAGCACTGGGCCAACATTTTTGGCAGACATACCACAAATTATGCTCTGTGCCCTCCCCCAAGTGCCACTCCAAACCTCTTCCCCCACCTGATCTGCTGCTCTGTTTTCTGCTTCCTGCCTAATCTGCTGCATGCCACACCGAGGCTGCCCATATCACTTGTGGTATGTGTGCTGCAGTTTGGCCATTTTAGATGATTCCACATTAAAAGTGAACAAGCAAAGTACAAAATGTAGTCCACAGCAACTTGGTCCCTCAAGAGCACCAATGGAGTGTAAAAGCTACAGCATACTGATCCACATACATATGCATGCATGCTAAAGATAAGTAACAGGAAACTAATTATGTAGTAACAGTGTTTTAGGTAACTGTTCATACAAGTGCTATGCTGACAAATTAATGTTGTGGTTTAGCATCTGTAGGGCACAATGTCCATGGCTTTATAAAACCTATTCAGACAAGAGGCCCAAAATGTTCGCTAGAATATGGACCTACATCAACCAAGTAACTGCATTACCCAACTGTTGTAACTCTTTGCTCTCTCTCACCCACTACTCCTGCTTCTCATATGGTTACTCCTCTGGGTCACATCATACATATTTGTAGAACAGGAGTTCATCAGATTAAGAGCCATGATTCAGGTTATGCTCCATGCAGTAGAAAATGTTAAGCCTCCTTGACTCTATAACAGCCCACCAGCCAATTTAGGTAGCTCACATTCCAATGCTTTCATACAGCTGAGATATTTTACTGTCTTTCCTGTTAAGTGTGAGTTTCCCCCAAACCTAAGTTTCATGCAGTTTAAACATCTAATCTGTCCTCTGTCCATAATACTTCCATCACAATATAGAATGGAAATATTAGCGGGCACTATACCACGCCAAACATCCCCCAACAGCAATGATTTCAAAGCTGGGACAGGGAAGGAAAAGATGGAGAAGAGCCCAAAGCAATGCCTGTGCCAGCAAAATTCTTCCCCAATACCTTTATGCCACACAGGCAACAAGCAAAAGGTTGAGCAGAGTCATTAGCCATGGCTTTTCAATCAAAGCTTTAAGGCACTTAGCACTGTTCTGCAAAATAACAATGTAATACTACAGTGGTGAGTCTCTCAATTAGCTGCATTTATTCCAGTTCTCTCTCATATATATTTTATAAATGGGGTTAATTCAATGATGCTCTGTCATCTCTCATGTCAAAAGGACCCTTTTTTTTCCCTTTTTCCTAACCCAAAGGACAAGAAAAAGTTTCAGCCTGAAAAATACTTTTGTAAAAAAAAAGTAAAGCAACTGTTTGCCAGAAAGCTACCTTTTTCTGACAAGAATGCCTTCCAGCTGTGAAATGATCTGAAACTCACTTTATTTCCATCGATTCTGTTGCTGAAATACATTTGGTAGGAACATCTGACAGATCCTGGTCCATTGGCTCATCTCCATTTGTCAGACCAGATTCTAATTTGCTTTTCTCCTCTTCTGTTGCTTGAAGCTCTGGAACTAGGAAATCTTCAGGCCTAAAGTATGGAATCCCAGAATCACTACAGGTTCTCAAAAGGTTTGGGATTTTCTGTGGGCCTTCGAGCAAGCTGGCTTCAATTCTCAGCCTTCGTTACTCTTTCCATAAAATGCAGATACTTAATCCTGAAATATCTCTGTGAACTATTTGTAGTACAGCACTTTGAAAGCCAAATACTATAAGTATTAGATTAGCTAAATACTATAAGTATTATTACTATTTTCCCCACATACTTAATAATCTCTCCATATTCATCCCATTTAATTCTCTCTTCTGGGGCTGGAAACATAGGATAGGACTTCTTGGCCTGTTTGAAGAAGCTTCCTTTCCGGCTACCTTCACCCTTCATCATCAAATCATGTTTGGTTTTATGTACAGATGGCTGATCAATATCCTCTTCAACATCACTTTCATCACTGGAATCAATATCTGCCCTGAAACGTCATCAAGAAAAGGAAAAAAAAAATCAACTTAAGTGTCATTTTATGTATGTACATTAAATAGTAAATGAAAATTTACTTTATGTATCAGGTAATTGCTTGATATGAGCATCAAGTGTTATGGTCAGCAAAATGTCACAGTGTTCCTTTGTAATCCATGAAGAGTGACATTTAAATTGCTTATCTGGAGAACTAACCAATTTATCACAAAGGTGCTCTCAGTGTAGAATCAAAGAGATTGGCTGAAAGGAGTCTAATACAATGGAACTCCAGGAATAAACCATAGCTGATAAATGAATGGTCACAACTTAACCTAATGAGGTATCACATTGGTCTCAAAGGTTGCATTAAAAAGAAAACTGCATTAAATATGACATACTGTATTTACCCAAATCCAGAACTACTTTAAATTTATTGTGATACCCTAATAATTAGATTCCATACATGGAAATGTATAGGTGTTTTAATCTTCCATGTGAAGAATCTAATTATTGGAGGGTCATCTTAAGTCCATCTGCCCCACCACTGCAGCAGGGAAAGTAGCAGCAGAGGAGGCAGCCTGCCCCATCACCAAAACTTGCCTCCCCACACCTCATACCTGCCCCCCTGCCACTTTCCCCCCCAACTCCAGTGTCTGCCCCTCCCTCACTGTCCCCTCCCTGGCTCCAGCTCTGGCTCTGGCCCTGGCCAGAGAGCAGCAGCAGCAGCCGCCGCCGCCGCCCCTGGCCAAGTTAGGGCCACAGCCATAGCCGCTCCTTTCCCCACATCAGCCTCCCCCATGCTCCTCCCCTCTCCATATCATATGGTTTTCCCCACATATAACCCTTCCCTGCTGTATGTGTCACCTTGAGCAACCCTGGCAATGGCTTCCAGCCCCGGTACTTGAATCCAAGATGAAGCCCCCTGTCGTGTCCCCCCCCCATGTAAATGGGAGGGGGGATACTTGTCTTCAATTTGAGTAAATACAATACACTTACTCTTTGGACTGTTCTAATTTTTTAGCTGCTTCTTTCTTTAGCTTCTCCTTTTCTAGATACTCCTCGAGTTCCTTCCCTTCAAGTTTAACACGTTTCCTCAGCTAAAAAGAAGAAAAAAAAATATTAAAAGCTGCCATTCGGCCTAATCTTTTCTAATGCAATGATTAAATGTTTTACCCATTTAGACTCAATATTATGGTACCAAAATGATTAAGTCTGGATTTTCCCACCCATTCTCAAGTTGAGTGGAAGCATCTTATGCTTGAAAGAGAACTAAAATCCCCACCAACTTAAGGAGTAGTGAATAGTGTAAATTATACATAAATATTGTATTTAGCAATGAAATAATCATCCTGGAAATATTAAAACTAGTTGACTGGTTTTATACGACTCCTGAACTAGAAGTAATTTCTTTCAGGAACTTAGTGTGCTGGGAATTACACCCCCCCCCCCCCCCCCCGTAACCAAAAGGACAAAATTCACTTCCCTTTGTCCCCCAATATTTAGTGTTGGTAGTCTGTTTTCCCTTCCTGTGCCACTTACAAAGGAGAGCTGAATGTCAATGGTGAATATTATATTGCGGAAACAAGTGGCATATTTTGCCCTCGCTTCACAGAAAAGACAGAGCAGAGCAGAGCTTGCTGCAAATACCTTAATTCCAATAACAACAACAACAACAACAACAACATGTGAAGCATCATCCTATGCTTTCAGTCTATTGCAACAGAAGAAAAATTAACATCAGCATGGGACTTGCTAATGAAAAGCTTCAAAGTTACAGATCATATACACACTCCCATCGACTCATAACATTTTGTGGGAAAAAATCAAGGCAAGTGTGGTACATTAAACTACATTTAATAGTTTCTCTCTTAATATTAACTTGATTCCAAGTTGATTTTTTTTGCCTTCAAATTAAAGAGCAAAATAGTCTTTCTAACATTTTATAACCTCACTTGACTTGATTTCCCATCTCATATGAATTTTCCAACTGAATAAGCTATCGTTATCTTGCCATTTAAATGGTCATGGGAAACGAGACTTCCTATTTTCTGTAGGGGGACTGCATACATTCAGCAACTCGGGGTGCTGGGAGGTAGCAGAAAGAGTTAAGCACTTTCCACGCTTACTCAATAAATTGCTTAAACTTGCCTTTCAATTAATGTATTTTAAAGTCTCAAGTTCTACTACTCTTGTTCATTCAAGTAAAAAAATTCTTGACATGTCAAACTACTGTCCATATTACAACTGACTTCAGTTTTCCTTCTACAAATTAGAAAAAAAAAGTTTTCTAAGGCATGTTAAAAATAAATAAATAAAACAAGATAGACCTTTCACATACTACCCCACTCAGTAACTTGGGTCACAAGCACATTTCTTACCTCAATATCTATAACTTTTTCAGAAGGATTATCTATCAAGAATCGTGCTAGTGTCCCTGGAGTTGTTCTGTAAGTTAAAATGATCGAGTTTTTGGAATCCTGACACCATTGGATAAAGAGATCTCTTGAAAACCCACATTCCAGATCAGGTTGGCTAGCAAGCACGACTTTTGGACTTGGCACTCGAGCCAGATCAGAAAGACTATGACATAAAGAGAGATGACGGAACTGGAACGGATTATTTCTCTTGTCTTCAAAACATCTCATCAATTTGTCACTCATCCATTCAACCTAGGGGTATGTTGAAAGGGAGAAAAGAAAAGAAAAAAAAGTTATATTTACTGGATTTATACATGGTTTGATAACTAAAATGTATGTAAAAACTCTCTCTATACTTGGTAACATTAGAACAACATTTATACGTAGGTGTAAACTGCATCTGTGCACACAGGCGTGCACATGGTCCCTGTATCAATATCTCTTTATGCAATCTTGAAACCAAGCAGCTGGGCCGGCATACAAATTAAATGTTTAAAAAATTCCATTTTAAGCACCTGCAGCTTAGGTTAACATGTCACATCATGCTAAGTAAATGTAAACTCCTATCTTAACAAGAATCATGCTAGTAGTCACACACCAATTCTAGGTGACTTGTGGGGTAGAAATTTAGGTCACGAAACCTGATTTTATAGTAGAAATGAGACAGACTAATGACCACACCGTGACAATTTTCAAGTTCTCTTCTGGTTAAAACCAACACAGAAAACATAGGAAAAAAAAAAAAGACAAAATTACATGGTCCTAGATTAACCTCCTGTAATCAAGTAACAAGATGAAAAATGCCATAATTACCCCTTTCAAAATTACAGTTTGAGAACAAAACAAACCTGTGATTTAGAAAACTCCACTACATTATAGCTGACATTATTCAAAAGTGCTAGAGAGTAAACTCCTAATCCTGCATCTTTTGTTCTCCAAATCTGATCAAGAAGTTGGGCAAGTTCCAGAACTCTGCCAGCTGTATCCACAGCTATTAGCACGTTTCCATCACCCCGCAATGTTTCCAAGACATTAGCTAGGAGAGAGGAATAATACAAAACAGATTAGAAGTCAAAGTATTTGCACTTTGAACCATATTCAAGACAAGAGGTTTGTGGGGTTTTTTGTTTTAACTTATTATACCAAATGAAAGGAAGACTAACTCAGAGACTGACTGAAAACTAGCAGCACTGAAAAACTAAAATATTAAAGAGACGTGGAAACAAAATTTCTATTGAAGTCAATGAGAATTAGTTGTACTCTGGGCAAATATGAAATGTTTTATGATGTAAATTATATGCAATTCTCCCTTAAATCAAATAGAATTTTTTTATGTAAAGAAGTTCTCTCAAGAACAGAAAATCCCAGGTTGATTAGACAAATAGTCTCTGGGTGCAGTCATAAATGTAACTCAATCACTTTTTTCTGGACAGTGGCTGGGGGGCGGTCATAATCCGTAACATCAACACTGTCGAAAAGAAAAACTAAAAAAGTCAAACTCTAAAGAAAACTACAGAAACTTCACTAAGTGAAGTTTTCTTGTCTGTTACATTGGTTGTAGGAAGATAGCAGAGAATTATAACAATTAAAGAGGGATTTTGCATTACTACAGCTTTAACTAATTAGACAAATACTTACTTAGCAATTGTTCATCTCTTTGCTTCCGTCTGGGTTGTACATATGTAGCATTAAAGGAGTCCGTGATAAGCAGTGAAGGCCTACTCAACATCTCCAGGGAGCAACCATTCAGATGTCTGAGGAAAGAAAGTCAGGCCATGCAACTTCAGTTTTCACATTTCTTTTGACAAAGAAAAGGCAAGAACTATAAAACCTAGTTGTCAACTTACAGAAACAGTATTCCTTTTTAGCTAGCAAACTAATTTAATCTTTTTTTAGGAAACAATACTCCCTAAAGCAGGGCTGACCAACCTACTGCATGGGTGCCACAAGTGGCACAGGCAGCTTGCGTGGCATGCAGTTAATTGGGCAGGGAGCACAAAGCAAAGCAGCAGATTGGGTAGGGAACAGAAAGTAGAGTGGTACCCTGGGAAGTAGTATGCCTGTTCTGTAGTATGCCCATCCAAAAGGTTGACCCAACTGCCCTAGGAAAAGGCTTTTCAGTTCAAGAAAAGAGGGCTATTTCTTAAGCAAATAATGTATCAGAACACAAAGAGACTATGTTCTTACTCATAGCTATGCATTTACTTTGGATTTAGGAAAAGCATTTTTGTTTAGTCTTATCCAAAAGATTGGCAGTTCCAATTTACTTTAATTTTCTACTAATCATGCCTTTTCTTTCCTTAAAGCCTCCTCACTACATCCTAAACTCTGTTTTGTATTTGTCTTAAGCAAAGTCTGATACATATATTAACAAATTTCTTACTTTCAGGGGGTTTTTTGTGTACAACTGCTCTTTACGTTGCTTTTTTTTAAATGGATAAAGAGGGAATTTAGCTTTCTTTAACCTTTAGAAGGTGCTTAACACACCCTAAGTAAAATAAAATACAATAATTGTTTCCTTTGCAATAATTCAAGCATCACACTGTCAGGTATTTTACCTTTTCTTTTTTAAACATTAGGTCTGTCCCATCTGACTTATTTTTTTTCAATTATTTTACAAAATCAGCTGTAATTCACCTTAAAGCAAAAATTGGCCTGTAACAATATTCTGAACAAAGGAAAAAAATGGACACTGCATCAGATATAAAGTGCCAGCTCTTCCAGAAGTACAGGAAACTGCAGCATTTAAAGTGTATTTTGAACCTAATAATAAAACTATGACCTGTTTTTACATCTGCTCCCACCTCACAACTTCTACAATTTTGATTACAACTTGAAGTCCAAAATGCTCTCTCTCTCTTTTAGAAAGGAAAGTTCTCTCTCCCTGGTTTGTTTACTTTGCCTCCATAGTATTTAATTTTGCCTAGGAGCACCAAGGAGAAGCACACCTTGCCCACTCCCCCCATTCAGAATGCAGCAAGTAAGGCAGTACAGCCAGCTTAGAGAACCTGCAGGCAGAGCTGTAGTGTGCACTCAAGCGTTGTTCCATCTCAGACATATTTTTGGCACATGCCTGGGGCCACTTTAAGGCACCTACACTTCTTTTTTTTTCCAAAGCTTGTTGAACACTGAGTATACACAACACGGCAAAGCATGCTTGTAAGCTGTGGTCCTGAAAGCAACACAGAGTGGCCATTATGTCTCACTCTCCTTCTCACGAAATTACTAGGGAAGAAAAGAAGCAAGATGATAGAATATTTCTCCTCTAAGAACTAATATTGCTGCCGGCTACAGCACTGGATTTTTGAAGTTTTCAGTCTCAATGTGCACTCCAAGGCAAGATTGGATCCAGAAATATTTACTAGATGTTACAAGGATATATAGCAATACTAATAGGCATTTTTTAAATGTGGTGTACATACATCTCCCTCTTGTGGTTGAAGTCAACAGCATAAACAATTTCCTCTTCTCCATCTTTGACAATCTTCCAAATGGTTCCTCCTATCATGTGGCCAGCTGGCAATGGTGTGATGGACAGACCATGACCTTTGCCTACAGAAAAAGTAATTTAGTTCTCTCTCAATATTTTAGATATATCAGATCTATTACAAATCGATTGTCCCAACCACAAGGCAGTTTGAAACAAGCCACAAAGACCAAGCTGCTAATCAAAAAACCATATCAAGGAGATCAGAAGTTAGCAATCCCGCCTATGTCACTAACGAATGCAATATGTTCTTGTGTTCCCTGACACTGGCAATTCTCTTCACCACTTCTCACTCCCTCCCAGAAAGAGGAGAACAGAGAAAGTAATGCTGATCTCAGACTAAAGTTGTTCCTGAAGAGTTACTACAATGCCCCTAAAAACAGAAGGAACATAAGACAGGGAAACAATGCACATTAACATGAGCAACACTTTTTCTCAATAACACACATGAAAGTACACTGGAGTGATCTCTGAGCTGGCACACTGAGCAGCACCGCTAAGTTAATTATTCTTAACTGGTCAGTGAGATATCTGGGAAGATGCACAAGAGCACACGATTTCACAGACTGGAAGAAGCTTGAATATCTGGACAAACGCTACCTTCATGTGAAGGATACCAGCAAGTGAATTTGTTATGTGCTACGCTAAGTAATATTGCACTGATTTGCATGGAAATACGTAATTTATATAAAATATAGCTAGCACTGTTACAGTTTACACTGCAGTACTGTGTACAGTTTTGGGCACTATGCTTCAGCTATGGACCAGCTTAACCAGAGTGCAGGGGAGAACAACAAAAATTATTAGAGGAGTAGAAAATCTGACCTAGGAGGAAAGGCTGAAAAGCCTGGATTTGTTTAGTCTAGGAAAGAAAAGACTGAGAAAGAAAAATACTAAAAGTCCTCAAATATGAAAAAGATTTACTGTAAGCAGGAAGGTTATAAACTGTTCTCCAAGGCCACTGTAGATAAGATATGAAGTGATGGACTTAAATTATGAGCAATATTTAGATATTAATAAGAACTTCTAGTGATTAACTAGTTTTGCAGTTGCAAATAGATTATCTAGGAAGGTTGTGGAATCTCTGACATTGAAGGCTTCTAAGAACAGGTTAAACAAACAACTGTCGGCAAAGGTTCAGGTACAGCTTTCTACTGCCTTGGGTAGAGGGAAGGATTACCTGAACTCTTATTGTCCCTTCCACCAGCCCTATTTTTTACAAACTATTACAAGGATCAGGGAACTCAGTTATAAACAGTTGTTCACTAAACCAGTTAGTAAACAAAGACTGTGAAGCACAGGCAGGATCTAATCTGGTCCCCATAAAAGAGTTAATGCCTTAAACCAGGGATGGCCAAACTGCAGCACACATGCCACAAGTAGGCAACCTGCATGTGGCATGCAGATTGGGGAGGGAGCAGGGAATGATGTGGCAGACAGGGCAGGGAGCAAAAAGCTAAGCAGATCAGACAGGGAAAGGGGATTGGATTGGCACTTGGGGAGGGTGCAGGGTTTAATTTGTGACATGCCTGCCAGAAACTCTGGTCTCCACTGTCTTAAACCATGCAGACTCTATAATTTGAGCAGAGGCCTCTAGATCCACATGCATCTCCAGTACAGCCTCCTTACCTGTTTTTGCTTCTCCTTGTAATTTGATGAAAATATATAAGCAGTTGCTAACAATGTTGCTTTCCGTTACCAGCTAACAACTGCATTGAGAGTTTTGCACATTTCCCCTTAACCCTAACCCCAAGATGTAACCACGGGGCGGGCGGATTAGCAAGATTTCTTCAAAATTAACAAAGCCAAGATAATTCACATCGTCTGAGTATCTACCTATTTGAGGTACTAGAGGTTCACTTTCCAAGAGCAAAGAAGATCTAACTCAGGGGTGGGCAAAATATGGCCCACGGGCTGGATCTGGCCCCACCAACTAATTGGATCCAGACCATGCACACAGGGCTCCAGCTCCAGGCTGCCTGCAGGTGACTGCTCACTGCACTGGGCAGAGGTTAGCTGGGAGCTGGAGCCCCACACACTGGGCCAGTAGCCACCCGGCTACAGCTCCCCCGCTGAATACATAAGAAGGCTATTAAAAATACAAGTCAATTAATGCAAGTTTTGTTCAGAGGAATAATAGTTTCACCTTTCAAGTTCACTATCTGAGAGAACTTTAGTTGCTGAATTTTATCAAAGGCTGCATCTACATCATCCAGTGTAAAGAGGGTGAAATCTTCTGTATTGTGGCGAGACTAGCATGAAAGGAAAAGAGAAAAATGTATTCAAAAAGCCTAAAAATTGGTGATGCAAAAGGTTAAATGTTTAAACAATAAGTATATTTATACCAGTAATGCATTACCAGTTAATGTTTAGCGCAGGGCACAGTCCCAGGAAGAAGGGAATTGAGGTGGCATGGCACCTCACTAACAGGAAGGTGGCTGGGCAGGCAGGAGGGAACAAAATAGTACCCACAGCCTATGAGGTTAAAGAAAATAGTGGTGGCCTAATGACTGTCAATTAAGCATTTTTCTGCTCATTCACAGGTGCTCCTTCCTCCCAGCAGGCCAGCTAGGGCAGCAGACTGGGAAAGCCACTCCCCTGCTGCAGAAGCCCAGGGCTTAAGGTGAGCTGTGTTGCCTGGGAGGACTTGCCACCACCTCCTCCCACCTTGTAACTCCCAGCAGCAGTTGTGTCATAGATTCATTGTTTAACTGATATAATTGGGTGAGATTAAACAGATAATTTAAAAATGACATTTACATCGCTTATAAGAAGTGCTTTCAAAGTTTTTTTTTTGTTTTAAATGACCATATCTAATCAGACATACCTGATAGAGATCATACATAAACATCTGGCCCATTTTATATACAGGAATAGTTGCATAGATAGCACAATTTAAACCCATCTTCCCAACTGCATATGGAAGAGCACCAAGATGTAGAGGATCGGGGTGAGAAAGTAGCACTGCATCAACTTGGTGTACGTGTCTAGGAGAAAAGAACAAATGAAACGAGTTATTGAATAGAAAGTGCTCTGTACATAGTATTCAATATTGTGTATGACAGCTCCATTTTTACAGCAAAAATTTAAGTGCACAATGTAAATAGAAAAAAAAAGGTTCCCTTTGTTAAAATGAAAATTTACATTTTAATTTCTAAATTACAAAAAGCAACATATTCAAAAGATTCCAAATTCTTAATTTGATATATTCCCAGCTCATAGGAATAAGTAGCCAGGTAAGAATTAATAAAAGTATATTTCCAAATTGAAACAGGTTGAATTCAGACTCTTATGAGAAATCTAATACATAATAGACTTTGAATTTCACAAACCTAGTTTAAAATTTTAACAATTTAACTATTCATGAAAGATTGGTTGGCTCCAAAATACACACGTTTTTAAAAGTACAGCGCTAACTTACATGTTAATATAATATTTACTTTTCCTTCTCAGTGGACATACTTACTTACAGTTTTTAATTTTAATACAAATAATCATGGAAGAAAACTGTTTATGGAAGGTCTTACGTGATGCAATTTTCTGCAACACCAGGGAATTAGACTCAGTGAAAGAAATCCCTTCATGTGCTATGTTCCTATGAGAAAGCTAAATATACTGACTAATTAAACTGAGCTTTTCATACAAGATAATGGCATTAAAAATATTTCATTTCTAATAGTGAAAAGTAAGCTGAAGGGAATGGACCCAGTGACAAGTAATGCCATTTAAACTAACACTGTGGAATCAAGTCCTAGACTTAGAATTAAAAAAAACAGGCAGAACAAATCACATTAAATTATTTATAAACAGTAAGTTAATGTATTACATATTGGAAAAGTTTGGTTCTTTGAGCTATTTGCTGTAAAATGCCCAAATGTTGTGAATAAAAATAAATAAATAGCTGAAATAGTAACAGCAAAGCATTGCAGGTAAACACATCAGTGCGTAAGTCACTTAACTACATAGCAAAAAGCAGTCCCAATTTGTTGCATTACTCACTGAGTAGCAAACATAGGTCATCATCAGCCTATTAGTCAAGTGTATTAACCACTTTGTACATAAGTTCATTCAACCTCAGTGTTTATATTGTACTTACTTACCGTTGATACGCAATGAATGAGTGTAACAGTCTACTTTGTAAGCAAACATACTCCTAAAAACAGTGAAAAGGGCAACCAGCTGTCAAAGGGCTGCTATCAGAGGCCTTCAGAAGAGCGCGAGATAGTTATTTTCAGGCTGTTAATGCCACTTCACTGTCTGCTTCATCCTAACGAACACCACTTACATTCAGTGCAGATAATATGCAGACGCAAAGTAACGGGTGTAGGTTGTAGCGCGTTGGTCTAAGGACACAGATATATCAGGTTCACCCCTAGACCCTTGCCTCTTTTATTAGACCAACTTAAATAGTTGGGGGGAAAAAATTTAAGCAAACTTTCGAGTTTAAAAACCCTTCATCAGGCTGAGGAAGTTTCTGCAGTTGGTGTGTGCTCTTCCTAGATGAGACTCTAAGTCAGATACAACTCTTTGGGTAAATACGATATCTTTTATTAGACCAACTAAATAGTTGGAGAGTGCAGGTAAGCACCTTTTTCAGTAACAAGGCTACCTTTTTCAATTAAAGGGGCACCTTGTTCCCCATGACTCTCAGAAACAGTTTTACTCCTCAAGATGCTCTGTAGGACATTAAAAGGGATGTTTCTAATTTTAGGACCCCATGTAATTGCATCAGTCTAAAGTGCGGAGCCAATGCAGAAAACAAACCCACAACAACAATCCTCCCACGAGGCTTTTCCATGTTTCAACTCAACCTTGCGGCACGGACAGAGGTGAGCGCTCCTGCAGGGTCCTCACAGGCGGGGGCTAAACACGGGATGCAGCCGCCCCGACGACAAGCACTTACTTCCTGAGGGAGTCGATGATGTCCATTGAGAAGTTCTCGTCCCAGCCGCAGTCCAGGAGGAAGCGGAACTCGTCGACCTGCAGCAGGTAGCAGAGCGCGGACTCCTCCTGCACCCCGGACAGGGTGGTCAGCTTGATGATGGACGTCATGGTCGCGGCGCCGCTCACACGACCGCTGCGGGGGAAGCGCAGAGCTGTTAGCGCAGCGGGGCGCGACCCGCGTCCCCTCCCCGGGCCGCCTTAGCCCCGCCAGCCCGCCCTTTGGCGCCAGGCCCGCGACCACGGCGGAGGCTTCACTGCAGGCCACGGACCCGATCCGGCCCGGCAGCGCAGGCCGCGTGAAGTGGAACAGAGATCGCCCCCCTCCCCGCCCGGGCCGCGCCGCGCCGACCGGAACTCACGGGAGACCTGGCGGGAACACGCCCGGCTCGCACCTACCCGGCGGCCAACCCGCGAGGCCCTCAGGCCGTAGGGGAGGGGAAGGGGGACACCAGCGACCGCCTCAGCTGCGCTGACCCGGAAGGGGACGAGGGGAGGGGAAAGGGCAACGGAGTGTACCATCCACCCCGCCGCGGCTACAGGAGAGGCTCCAGGCGAG
>NW_005842586.1:989513-989898 GCF_000455745.1 Alligator sinensis
TTCGTGATGGGTTGGTGGTTGGACCGGCGCAACGACGAGCGTCTGAGCAGCTGCCGCAACCGCAGCATGCTCTTCAGGAGGTCCGTGCCCGGGTCCTCGGCGCGCCGGGACCTGAGGCCTGCCTTCCCTTCCCCTGGCAGGGTTGGCGGCGCTGCTGGGTTTCCCCCGTTGCGTCCTTACTGGGGCGGGCTTGGGGCTGGGATGGACAGGAGCGAGCGTGAGGCCCAGGTGTGGGGAGGCAGCAGCGCCGTGGGGGTGCGGAGGGGAGGCTGGGAGGGCTGTGCCACCGCGTCGGGAGCCACCGGGTGGACATTGCTCTGGTGTCTGCTCCTCGCCTGCAGGAAGTGTGAGCTGAGTTAGGGCAGCTGGCTCTGCAGTGAAGCAG
>NW_005842586.1:989908-1004340 GCF_000455745.1 Alligator sinensis
ACGGAGTCCCATCTTCCCCTTGCTGTGAGCTGGGGGGTGAACAAAACAGTTATAACCGGGTGCCTTGAAATGCAGGAAGTCCTGTCCACCCACTTCTAAGTGATTCTGTTTTGCCTGCTCACACCCTTGATTTAAGTAATTGGTATTAATCTTGTTTTACACTTGTGTTTTTTGGTTATGTTGCTCAATATCAGTTGGTGGTCGTTCAGACATGGGCGCGCCTCATGGTGTTTGTGCCCCAGGGGGCTGAAATGCAGGAGGCCCTTCAGCTTCAATTGCTAGGAGCAGAGCAGTGGCAGGGGATAGGAAGCTGCTGGCTGGAAAAAAAATATCTCTGCCAAGAGGCAACTTTAGCCCTTCCCAAGGCCCACAATTGTTTCTCATGAGTGGGGGGCATCGCTAGGGAAGGATTAACCTGGCTCTTGGCAGTAGCATCTCTTCTCAGAGCAGCATCCTGTCCCTGCTCCACTCCAAGATGTAAGCCAGGGGTTCCCAACCTCCAGGTCACAGCCCGGTGCTGAGCCACAAAGGGTTGGCTGCTGGTCCACAGAAGGGTCGGCTGCCAGACTGGAACTGAACACGGACCAGCAGACCACGGGTTGGAAGTGACCGGCATACTCCGCACCGACAGCCATTCCTTCTTTATACCAAAGTATACAAAAGGTTTGGCTGCCTGCCCGCAGTCTGCTGGTAACTGTTGGTCTGCAGTTTGCCAGTCCGCGGCATAAAAAGGTTGGGAGCCCCTGGTCTAAGCTCCCCTTGTTTTCAATTCACCTTTACTGAGGCTGGTGTGCCACATACAGCAGTGACCTGTGCTCCTTGTGGCAGATGCAGGTTGGGCATCCCTGCCCTAAGGGCATGTCTGCAATAGATTTTCTTTTTACTTCCTGTTGCTGCATGACTGCTGATACAGTTTTGCTAGTCTTGGACAAAGTAGGACCGTTGGTATATACAGGTGTCAGGTGGCATTTTTTTTAATATAATGTCATTTAGATCTGTTTTGAGAAGAACTGGGAAATCTGGTAATAAGAAAACTAGCACTCTTAATAACATCACCAGCGGGGGAGTTGCACTAGTAGTATAATACTGGTGTGAAATTTCTCCCTGGTCTTAAATCCTACTAAACCTGCATCCACTTAAGCAATGAGTGTTGATACTGACTTCAAAGGAAGGATTTTGCTGTATGGACCTTGTTCTTTGAAATATTTCTCACCTCTTGAAGGTGACTGGTGTCTTCAGTTTGTTTAAATTAATAGGGGTTAAGACTCAGTACTGCTGAAATCTCACAGTTCTCAACCATCCCAGTAACAGCATGGAGAACTATGCATGCATAAGGGCTGGCCTCTTAATTTGTTTGCAGATTGGAAGGAGCCAGAAATGCTGAAAATGAATGTTGTTCAGTTTCTTTCATAGTGGTACAACAATCCTCCTGTGCATTTTAGGACTCAGTCCTAAAATATCTGCTTCAAGCCTTCATTATCCACAGAGATGGTAACTGAGGGGCATTGGTCCCTCAGTCAGTACATATGAGTAAACCCTGGCATGAACCCAATGGTAGGAATCAGAACTGTTGCTAGAAATGGGCCATAAAGCTGGAATGAAGGCATGAAGCCCCATTTCCAACAACAGCTTTGCTCCCTAGTGCTGGGTTTTCCCCTTAAGAACTTTTTACAGACATATTCCTAAAATGGAAGAGACCTGACACTAGATAAAAAATAGAAGGATCCTAGCCTGTAAGAGGAACTCTGAAATAATATGCATACTTGGGAACAGAAGGAGAAGACTGTTCATCAAAAATGACATGATATTTTGTTGATAAGAATTAGGAGGAATGTCAAAGATATTAGGAATGATTCAAATTAATCTTGATTTCAAGTTTTGTTATAAAATATCCAATAGTCAGACATATTAATTTAACGTGCATTCTTTGATACATATTACATTTTGCAGAATGCCTGCCTAATATTACTTTTCTTCCCCCTCCCCTCCCTTTTTTTTTTTTCAACACAGGGAGCTGAAACCAGGTGAAGAAGTTACTTGGAAATGAAAGACCTTGATGAAGCGGGAAGTGCTCTGATGCAATTAAATCAGTGTATAACAAGTAGATGAAGTTATTATTGTGTCATCCCTAGAACAGAAACCGTGTCTTTACTCTTCTTGTACTCTCTGTTTCTAAGACAGAAATTGTAAGGCCACTAAAAGGACTGTATCATGATTTACATCTGCCAACATCATTTTCTGTTTGGTTTTCTTCTTGAGCAACAGTTTTATCATATAATGAGGATTATATCCTATTCAGAAATACTTTTTTCACATGATAAATAACGGTTGGGGGAGTATTCGACAGAAACCTATGCAAAGAGCACTTCAACCTATGGTCATTGATCATTTTATGATGTTTCCTATGTATAAAGAATCAGCCTTAAAAATAAACTTGTTAGGCTCACTTATTCTGTAAATTGGTAACACTTCATCAAAAAAAATCCAATTGGGGCTATTTCTCTTTCAGATTTAAACTTTTTCCTTTAGTATTTGCAACTTCAGCTTTGCAGTTAGTGAATGGGAACCAGAAAGTAAAACTGATTGGAGACTTATTAAAAACACTGATGAAACTGTGAATGGGAAAACTGGGTTTTTGAAAAATACTCTGTTAACAACTAAGTGGCAATACTTATGTGGGTAAGTCATTATATTACAGGCAGTCACAACGTTTCAAGTTACAAGGTTTCGCACTTATAATGTTTATAAATTGACACCCTGTTTCAACTTTCCGACATCAGTTTCGACTTTACAACACTTGATCTGATGCCAAGCCACGCCAGCGAACAAGTTGGCTGTGTCACCCATCTCCCTGGAGAACATCTGTCCAAACTTCCTTGGACACTTTCTTTAAGAAAGAAGACAAGACTCCAGAAGAACCTGCAGCGAAGCCTCCTGAGAAGACACCAGCCAAGAACTCTTCAAAAAGTCCAACCAAGAGCCCTTCGAAACGTCCAGCAAAATCTTCTCAAAGTCCTTCCAAATCAATATGATTGCTATTTACAATATAAATACATTAATGTAGCTATATTACTCATCTATAATTAATTGAGTACAAAGTTCTGGGTTATTTTGGGTGAAAATAGGGTATCAGGCCTTGTTTCAGGAACAAATCCCCCATTTATAACATTGTTTCCTATGGGAAAATCGATTCTGAGTTGCAACGTTTCGACTTAAGACATGGTTTTCAGGACCCAATTGTGTTGTAAGTCTGAGGACTGCCTGTATAACAAACCAATCCAGGCCTCTTGGTTTCCTTTTCTTATTCTTATGTAGGAGGCTCGTGAATTAGATTCTGTGCTAGTTGCAGAGCGCAGCCACAGTGTGGGCATTGGTATTTTGGGCCACCATGGCATGTCCTAAATTCTTAGCTTGGGTAGGTATCTGCCCCACTCTCAGTGCAAGTTAAAGCCACCCTGGGACTGCTCTAACAAGCCACTGCATGGCTCATGTTAGTGCTCAGAACAACCCATCCACGCTTCTTTCCACTTCTAATAACTTGTGTGAGGTGTAGGAGCATAAAAACATTAAGCTAGATCATAAACCTTTGGAGGTACGGGGAGAGGGTCTTGATCAGCCCTAGCATAGTAAGATTTGGTCTGTGGTTAGGGCTCATAGCAGCTATTAACACAAATAATAATGTGCTTGGGAACCTTTTGGTTGGAAGGATTGTTCCAGCCGCCTGTGGAGGGCTCGGGATTGCGAGTATGGTCGGGGGTAGAAAGGTAAGAAAGGTTTATTGACTTAACAAAAACACAACTATGCGTAGTAACTAGACAAACAATGACAGACAAGAACAATTTGCATCGGCAACTTATCGGCAGTCCCCTCTGATGCCTGATCTACGACAAGTTTCTCTTTCCACAAAGTTCAGCGAAGTCAGGCACTGTCTGAGAGGTACTGGGAAGGACCCTGGAATTCAGTCCTTGGTCTCGAGATCCACGGACCCACTGATCTAGGCCAACAGCTAACAAATCTTTTTCACAGAGCTATATCTTCCTTCAGAATGATTTCCGGATATTTCAGTCAATTTATAGCTTCTGAATGGTACTGATAACGTACAGCCACTCAGATTCTTTTTACTTCAACTGTCTTTAGACTGACCAATAGCAGTACAAGCCTTGCATTCCTTTGATAAGGTTAATTTTAACTACACCACAGGGTTTTACTACTTCAAGGCTTTGCTAAATTTACTAGGCCTTACTTTATACAAGGCCTTACTACATCTTAAACTTTAATTAGGCTCTTAGCACCAACATAGAGCTTAATATCTAAACAAATACAGAAAAACGCTTGGTCTAATCTTCATAGAGCCTTCAGCAAGCACCTTTATCACACAGACATAATTTTCAGCTGTCACACTCCACCCCTTGCTTGCTGAAGCACTATGATAGCTACACTTGAGATGTCAAAACTATATGTACTACATCAGGGAATGGGGAGGGACCTTAACCTGTGACCTCCACCAGGGTGTGGAGTTATACAGTGTCGGGGCTTCCTGTGGGGGAACACCCAGAGACAATAGTGAATACTCCGTTTTTTTACAGATTACATTTATTCTTCCCTCTTTGGGAGCTTGTAACCATGCTTTACATCCCAGAGAGCAAAAGAGTTCCCACTGTCGCTCATGGGGACAATGCTGTATTGGGTTGATGAAACGGCACTGCTCTGGCAGAATCATAGCACTAATTTGCTTTAGGAACTCTACTGGTATAAAAGGATGGGGATAAGTGGTGGAGACTTGCGGATACAGCCTCCTTGTAGTTGTATTAAAGTGGGTACCATTCCACCATGCCTTTGTATAGGTATGATTCACAAACCATGTAATAACTTTGTTCTAACTTGTAATGCGCTCTCCCACCACCTGGTGGGCTTCACACTATCGCGGGAGAGTGTCGTCAGCCATAGGAATGGGAGGGGGCAAATTATCCCATAAAGGCAGTGGCTTGAGATGCTAAACAGATACAGAATGCACAATTGGGGACACAAACTCAGGGGCGTTGAGCTTAACGGGGTTTCCCTCTGGAAGTATGTAACAACAAACTTCCAAACGAGCAGAGCTACAACAATTACCTCCCTTCCTGCAGTTAGCCATTCCAGCCTTCAGGTAGGGAATGTACCCAAGATAATAACTGGTGCCACAATTGCACTGACAGTTACCACCTTGCCAGTCAACTATCCTGTTTCTTCTACTCAGAGACCAGGACTTCACTTGCTCCGGAGTGGTGGGTTTCTTTCAGTACGGATACTGCAGCTGGACTACGTGAAGGTCATCTGAACGCGTTTCCAGGGGATGCTCTTCAGGGTCAGGCCACTCCTTCAGGTCTTCAGGAGCAAGTTCATTAATATCTGGGTAATAAGAAGGATAGTAGACATGCCCTACCCAGGAAACACAATAAGGCATTAATAAAAAGCACAGTTATAACAGTCCACCACTTCATGGTTCCAGTCAATTCAGACCGGTGACAGAGCAGGACTCGTCTTCAGTGGCAGGCTCAGTTAGGAATGGTTATAGCTGCACTTGTGGACAGATCCAATCTGTAGGAACAAGACAACAAGGAGCCTGGCTCCCGTTAGATGAATCTGACTTAAATACCTACCATGTATTATGCATACCTTTTGCCAATAGTGTCCCCTCCCATTTATCTCCCTGAGGATGCTTCACTACCACCCGATCTCCTGCCTGGAACTTTCCCAGGTCACCACCCCTAGGTCGTTCCACTGCTGGCTCGCGGGGACCACCCAATCCAAAGGCCTGTTGTATAGGGCTACTTCCCAGATGGGGTCGGTTATTGGCCCAATTGATAGCTCAATCTAGGTGCAAGTCCCAGTCTTTAAGAGCCGGGCCAGCGGCCAACTGCAAATTGCATTTGAGGATGCCATTGGCTCACTCTACCAATCCGTTAGACTGCGGATGGTATGGGATGTGATATGTCCATAACATGCTATGTTTCGCAGTCCAGTCATACACGAGATGATTGCGGAAGTGCGGGCCATTATCACTCTGTAGTTCTGTAGGTGGTGGATACACAGCTAGCAGAGTTTCCAGTGCTGCACAAGTGTCCTGGGCTGTAGCTCTTGCTGAGGCGCGGGCGAACGTTATTCCTGTGGTAACTTCTACAGCTACAAACACATACTGTCACTTTTGGGAAGTCCGAGGGAGGGGCCCTATGAAATCACATTGCCATACCTGCCACACTACCTTTCCTTCATTTAATGACAACGGGACAGTCAGGCAGGGTTTTAGTCGCATTTTGACCTCGCGGCAAATGATACATGCGTTGACTATTTCTTGTGCTTCTTTTTTAGTTACATGAATGCCTCAAGACGCGCCCAGGCGGGCGGTTCCATCATGCCCAGGGAGTCCCATGTTGTTGATGTAGCCATTCTGCGGCTCGTTCCCCAGGTATACAGTGGGAGAAGGAATTGGGCAATGATGGACTAGCTGCTTTTTTTTTTTTTCTTCAACATACAAGGTTTCAGTGCTCTCTTCTTTTGTTAGCTGATCAACTCATCTATTCCACTTTGCCTCCAGGCCTTCTCCTGCCTTATTTCCATGTGCTGCACTCACATGTTGGATGCGTAGAGGAAGCTAATCTTGGGCTAACTCCCATAAGGCCTTCCACTCCTCATGGCTCCAAATGTCTTGTCCTCGTCTTTTAAAGTTCTCTTTGTTCCATAGGGGTAACCATTTAGTACATCCTTCTACTGTACATCCATCCAGGAGTCACTATAAATATAAATGGGCCTTCTAGGATGTGGACCTTCTACTAATTCCCACACAGCCATGCCAAGCACTGCTTGGAGCTCGGCATACTGCACGCGCTTTTTCCGAGGCCTTGTAATACTGCTTGCTTGCCATCTCGAATCCTCAAGGCAGCTGCTCTCCAGGCATGACCTCGAGCAGACCTATCTGTAAACTAGACTTTAACATTGGCTGAGGTCTCCATTTCAGGAGAGAAAGGAGGTGCTTTTTTGATGGGTGAAGGTTCACTGCAGCTTGTTTGATCAGGATAAACATTAATTGTACTTTCTGTGACTCTTTCAACTAATGCAGGGCGTCCCTTTGGGGTTACTCGTTGGACCTGGCTCAAAACGTAATAAATCCACCTTTGGACTGTAGTGTTTTGGGCTCTCCCCCCAGGTGGTAGCTGGAAGTCTGACAGAGCCATTCCGAGAATAGGTATCAGAGTAGTGATAATTGTGGGTAACTCTCCTCTCAGTGCTTCTGTGGCTTCCAGGGCCGCTGTTGCTGCACACAACATCTGTTCTAAGAGAGTATACCTTGCTTCTGCCCCTCTCCAGCCTTGGCTCCAAAATCCAAGGGGTTTTCCTTCTGTTTCTGAGGACTCCTGCCACAGGCTCCAGTGTGGTCCTCCTTCTGAGATGACTATATGGAGCCAAAGCTCTCCTTTGGGACGTCGTGCTGCTAGGGAGGCATGAACAGTTACTGCTTCTTTAAGGGCTTGTAAGGCATATTTATGCTTAGGACCCCATTCCCATTTAGTTCTCTTCTTACATAGGTTATACAAGGGACAAGCTAATACGCTAAACTCAGGAACATGCATATGCCAAAAATTGAGTGCTCCCAATTGGGCTTGCAGTTCTTTCATATTAGTGGGAGTCAGGGTCTCCACTATATTTCACAGCTCCTCAGTTGGTATTGTGGGCCCCCCATTCTGCCATTCTATTCCTAGAAATTCACACTGGGACCCTACTTTTTGGATTTTCTGTTCAGACAGCGTGAATTCAAAGGTAAGCACTTTCTCTTTTAATGATTCAAAGGCCTTGGTGGCAGCCTCTCTGTCTTGACTGCCTACTATGATGTCATCTATATTTTCTTGGACTTCATGAACTATTGTAGCTAAAACCCCATGAGCCAGGGTGGGGCTGTGTATCCACCCCTGGGGCAACACGGTGTAGGTATACTGCTGCCCTATCCACATGAAAGCAAATACTGGCCAGTGGCTCTCCTGGATGGGAATAGCAAAAAACATGTCTTTGATATCAACGGATCCCATCCACGCAGGTCCATAACACTGGATGCTTTCTGTCAAGGCTGGTAGTGACGGGACGACAGCCATCAAGGGGTCAGTATTAGCATTCAAAGCTCGAAAGTCAATAGTCAGCCACCACCCTTCATTTGGCTTGTGCACTGGCCATGCTGGATTGTTATATGGAGAGTGGTTTTGGATAATGGTTTCGTCTTCTAACTGCTGACTTATGATACACTGGCTAGGTTTGGTGGCCTCGGAGGGAGTTTGATACTGGGGTCTGTGTACTCCTTTCATGGGAGGCAGAGTTAGTGGGATCATGTTACATCGAGTTACAGCTGTTATAGCTGTTTCTTCTGTTTCTTGGTGAGGCACTGCACACCCAAACTGCCAATTCTTTTGTTCAAGGGCAAACCGCTGTCCTCTTAGTACACTAAGTCCCAGTAAGCTTGGTCCCCCCTTAAGTATCACTGCTGCTGCTGTTACCTTAGAGTCATTAGGTAACGCGAAGGTTGCTCGGACCAGATGTCCTGGTCGTCTGGTGCCTCCAACTCCAATTACTTGATAAGGGGTTCCTTTCTCCCCCTTCCAATCTGCAGAATCTAAAATTCAAATCTGGGCACCCATGTCTAATAGCATATCAATGAACTTTTTACTTTTACCTAATTGAATCTGTACAGGTATCCGAATTAAGGGGCCAATATTAACTTTAGATACCAGTCCCTGGCCCACTATTGCCCCCGTTGTGGCCCCTTTCATTGGGGCTTGGGTCGGCCGGGCTTCCTAAGCCACATAATTAGGGGGTGTATAGGCTGGCAGTCCTGCATGTGCCTGGGAAAATGTCAAGAGTTCTGCCCTCAGGGCAGAGAATCCCTCTGGTGACCCTGCTGGTGGCGCAGATGGCTCTGCTTTTTGGCTTGCTTTTTCCGCTGCAGTGTTTAGCCCGCAGCCCTCGCAAAACATTGGTGGGCACTCCATCAATTTGCACTTTATTAAAACTGGCAGCTAACAACTCTTTCCACAATTTCGCTCGCGGAGTCTTGGGCTGGCCCTCTTCAGCTTTTTCCAACGATTTGGGGGGATCAGGGGGTTTGTCTTTTGCTGAGGCCACCACCATGGCCTTGGCAGTTTTTGTTGGTTTAGCCAGCCCTGGCTTCTGCAAAATGGGTAAAAGCTGCACTAATCGCCGGATCACATCTGTTACCAGGTGATCTACTGCCCCTGGCTCCAAGGCCAACAGGGCTGAGGTGCACTCTGTTGGTGCTCATCGGCAAAACCTCCTCCACAACAGTGCTGTCTTAATATCTAAACAAATACAGAAAAACACTTGGTCTAATCTTCATAGAGCCTTCAGCAAGCACCTTTATCACACAGACATAATTTCCAGCTGTCACAAAGGATCCAGATTTTTAATTCTACCTTTTGTGATATGGAATTTATATGATGCAGCCTTGAATTCATTTTCTAAATATCTTCTCCCTCTAAAGCAGTGATTCTCAACCAGGGTGCTGTGGCAAAGTTAGCAGTGGTGGGTGTATGGACATGAATCACAAGCTAAGTCCAGAGACTTTGAATAGGAATCCACAGTAGTAAAAACATTACAAGTTCTTTCCAAAAGGAGAATTACTATATCTTCTGTAGTAACAAATGAGTGAAAGCTAAGAGCTGGCATTTTCCTAGGGGGGTGTTAAGTCTATAAATGCTGAGAACTACTGCTTGTTCATTTAGATCAGTGACCTGTCTCCTACCAGTGACCTTTGGTGTGACCAGCTCTGGCAATTCTCATTTTCCTTGCTGTGGCATTTCTTGTTATGGGGACTCTTCTGCAGAACAGGAAAAGGTCAGACCCTAAAACCTTATAACTTTCTTTCAATCTGTATGTTGGTTCAGTGCCTCAGAGCAATGCTGAGTCCCCTAAAAAGTTCCTGTTTGTAGAGGAGGGGGGAGGGGGGTGTTTCTAGGTGCCCATGCCCATGCCCTGAAAGTTTTGCCAGTTGTTGATACAAGTATTAACTTGCAACAAAATCCTAGTGGTTTTGAATTTAGGAGGATGTTATGGAAAGAGCTAATGGAAGGGTTTATTTTTAGTCATCAGGTAGTATAAATAGAACTTCCCAGTTTTTTATTTCATCCCAGAAACTGAGAAACAAGATGGCAGTCAAAAGTAGAGTCTGCTAGAAGTCCATTTAGGAGAGGTGAAAGTGACAGCTTAACATAGAATCATAGAAAATTAGGGTTGGAGGGAACCTCAGGAGGTCATCTAGTCCAGCCCCCTGCTCAGAGCAGGACCAGCCCCAACTCTATCATTCCAGCCAAAGCTTTGCTTAGCTGGGTTTTGAAAATCTCCAAGGATGGACCTTCTACCACCTCTCTGGGTCACTTGTTCCAATGTTTTAGTACCCTCCTAGTGAATGATATAGTGATATTTCCTAAATCTAACCTAAACTTCCCTTGCTGCAACTTGAGACCATTGCTACTTGTTCTGTCATCTGCCACCACTGAGAACAGTCTAGCTCCATCCTTTTTCGAGCCCTTCAGGTAGTTGAAGGCTGCTATTAAATGCCCCTTCAGTCTTCTCTTCTCCAGACTAAATAAGCCCAGCTCCCTCAGCCTCTCTTCAAAAGTCATATGCCCCAGCCCATAAATTGAGACTTAAGATCACTTTCCTACAACCAGACTTAAACTGCCAGCCTTTTTGTTCCTAGCTCAGGACTTGGGCCCTTCAGCCACAGAGGGACCTCAAATGATTGAGAAAGAAGGCAAAGCCCAACTGAAGCATCCAAGAGTGAGACACGCTTATTTTTCTTTAAGCTGGAAACATCAGCCAGCTAAACAGCATGGATGGAGCAACTAATGATGCTGCCATGTCATCAGTCTGGGATTTTAGTGTTTGGATATGACAATGATGGGGAGCAGCGGTCTTTGCCTGGCCACTCTGTACCCAGCCTCTGGGAGAATGAATGAGGTTAAATTTGGTGAGATATACCTTCTCCTCCCTTCCCCCGTTTCTTCTCTTTCACTCATTCCTGTTTTCAGTATTATTGTCAGACATTGCCTGTTGCTTAGAAATAACTCCCTACTCCTTCCCCTTGCCTGTTGTGCCCGGGGGAGAGGTTTGTGTAGATCCTAGTGAAAATGCCATCGTCTTTGTGCCTGAATGCCCCGCGTGCAGCTCAAGAAGCGCTGGGAAATGTATTTCCTAATTCACCCCTTCGGCCAGACCTACCGATCCCCGGGCTGGCGGAACCAGACCAGGGTACGCAGCGCTCCGCAACCGGCAGCGGGCGCCACTGCTGCGCTAGCCGGCCGCGCCCGTGCAGCCCTCCCTTCCCCGCGCCAGCGTCTGGATCCTCCCGGCCTGCAGAGGGAGCCCGCGCCGGCAGCAGTGACACTCCTCCGGAAGCGCGTTCATCCCCAGCCGGCCCAGCGGCCGCAGACATGATCTGCCTGTCGAGATGTTATTGGGCGGGGCGAGAGCCACGTGGCCGCGTTGAGGGCAGGGAAGGAAGCGGGACTGCTGCGGCGATTGGTTGCTGGTGAAACGCTATTCGATTGGCTGGGCCGTGGTCACGTGAGGCGGAGGCCGCTGGCTCGAGACAAATAAACATGGAGTCCATCTTCCACGAGAGGGTGAGCGGGCGGGAGCGGTTCGGGCGGGGGCGGGCGTTCTCTGGGCTCGCAGGGCTCCCCCGCCGGTAAGAGCGGGGTGGGGAGCGGGCAAGGGCGGGACCCTGCGTCGGGTGACGGGCAGGGCGGGCCTCTCGGTGCGAGGAGGCCTCTCGCCAGACGTCGTGGAGAGGCCAGGGCCGGGGCCCAGGCCCGCGAGCGAAGACGTTGGTGTTGGTACGGGCAGCCCCGCTCCGTCTCGAGCAGGGCGTTGGGCTGGCCTTCACGGGGTCTCGCCCAGCCTGTTCTGGCGGGACTCGAATAAATGTTTCCCCAGCGGCGCACTGGAAGTCTTGCAGTCGCGGGGGGTGCTGCAGCTACTCCCCCCAGCCCGCGGGGCTGGTGTAGCAGGGGCCCTTCTAGCCTGGCCCCGCAGGTCCCACAGATTGGGTCCTGTGTCACCCCAGCACACTGTCTTTGCCCACTGGGATCAGGCTGTGAGGTTTTGTGCTACCCCCACCTAGCCCCATATGCCAGGATCAAGCCCTGCGTCACTGTGCCTAAACTAGCATGTAGCACCACAACCCACAGATTGGTGGGTATTCCCACAGGCCAGACGATACAATGTCAAGGGCCAGATCTGGCTCATGGGCCACCCTTGCTCTAAGGTAACTTATTTTATGTGAGCTTTTGTGACATTAAGGGTGAGTCAAGAGGCAAGGAAACTGAGGGGGAAAAAATTTAAACCTTTTGCTTGTAACAGGAAGTTAGCTTTAGTGTTTAATATGGAGGGAATAGCAGCCTTCAGTGACTAGGAAGTTCATAGGCTCATCTACAAAGGGTGTTTTGTAAGTTCTCTTTGCTAATCCTCAAAAGGAACTTGCAAAACATCTTTCATAGATGAGCCCAAAACCTCACTTCATAAGTCTAATGGATACAAAAATCATGGACTTAATATAAACATTGGACTTGTGACATATTACAACCTGCCTGACATCTGATTCACCAGGTACCTGCCTGAGCTTACCATCTGCATTCTTTCCCTGTCTTATCTCTACCAGTTGTCTTCCTAACTTCCACCTATTTACATTTCCACAGATGTCTTGTAGCACTTTTGGCTTCTTTCCTGCCTTGGAGATCTCGGAAGTAGAGCAGTCTCCCAATGCCTGAAGAAGGGTGCTTGTGCCTGAAAGCTTACAAAGACCTTTTTTCCAACTATTTAGTTGGTCTAATGAAAGATACCACATCTACTCAAAGAACCTTGCCTTATCTGAACCATACTTTTGTGCTGTCCATCCCTCCTTTTAGTCCTATCCCAACTTATTTGAAGATAAATGGGCTTTGTTACATATTATACTTCAAGCTTCTCAAAATGTCTGTCGGCAAGGTTTTTTAGTAGATGTGATATCTTTTATTAGACCAACTGAGTAGTGCGGGGGGGGGGGAGTCCTTAGCCAAGCTTTCAGGCACAGTCACCCTTCTTCAGGCATAGGGAGTCTCTGCTGGTCTTAGACTCCATGGAATGAGAGAAGTTAAGTGTGGCAGGATGTCAGTGAGAATGTAAATAGGTAGAAATTAGAAAGACAAAAGGTAAGGCAGAGGAGGGAGGGGGAAGAAGGCAGGGGAAAGAGAAGGGAGACATTATACTGATAGAATACAAGGTAGAAAAGAGGCTGTCTGTGAAAAAGGGAATAGCTGGAGATTAGGAAAACAGAACTGAGAGAAGCTAGAAGTGTGACAGGATGTCAGTGAAAATATAAATAGGTAGAAATTAGAAAAACAAAAGGTGAAGTAGGGAAGGGAGGAGGAAGGAAGCTAAGGAAGGAAAAAAGGCTAAAGGGAACATACAGAGGCAATAATACAAGGTGAAAAAGAGGCATCAGTGAGAGGAAATATATGGAAATCAGGAAGATAAAGAACAGAAAAGTGTGGGAGGGGAGAGGAGAAAAGGTGGGGGAAAAGAAGAATGTAAGAGGTCAGGTCAGGCAGGTACCTGGTGAATCAGATGTCAGATAGATTGTAATGTGTCATAAAACCAATGTCTGTTTTGAGTCCATGATTTTTTGTTTCCAGTAGATTCATAAAGTGAAGTTCATAGGCTGGTCTACCAACAGTGTTTTGTAAGTTCCCTTTGAGAATTAGAACTGAGAGTTTGGGGAGGGAGTGATTGTCCTCCGAGAGGTGTGTCTCCAGTCTTAGTTAGATTTTTGGTTGTATTCATTCTGCATTCAGAAGTCAATCAGCATCGATGTTAACTCGAGTTTATAACAGTTACATATTTAGGCTAAAATCTTCTCTGACTGTTCTGAATTTGCACAACTGTAACTTGCCACAAGAGGGGCAGTAAGCAGGAGCCTGATTAGAAACTACAGCTATAAGTTGCTGCTAGAGCAGGAGTGGACAATTACTTTGGCTGGTGAGCCACTTAATGAGTTTTGGTGAGCTATTGAGGGCTGCACACAAAATCTTTCAGATATTTTTGTGTTTTAAAATCTATAATTTATTTAAAATCCTATATTAAAATCCAAACATTTACTAAAACTTTATCTCAAAAAAGATTTTTTGTCCTGATTTATGTTTTAAGTACCATATATAGAGGTAATTGTATAATAGCTCAAAATAAAGTCTTACTATTGTATGCTGTGGGGAGGGTGTGGACATGTGTGGGCAGCTGCCTGCATACTAGGTCCTGGAAAAAGATGGAAGGGGGCACATGCAGCACAGCTCACCCAGGTGAGGGGCAGGTACAAGTGCAGTCAGCGCTGCCCCCGCCCCCCCCCCCATCCTCGCCGC
>NW_005842586.1:1004371-1036325 GCF_000455745.1 Alligator sinensis
TGCCGCTGCACCCACATGGGGTTGAGCCCCGCCCATGACAGTCTGCCACAGTCCCACAGTCACCTGTGGGTGGCTGAATGGATGGAAGGTGGCCTGGAGCTGGGATCGGGACCTCGCACGCTGGGGCAGGAGCCACCTGGCTGCAGCCCCCCTATCCTGGCTGGGCATCTCCTGGCTTGGCATGTGTCTCCAGTCACCTCCTACCCCTGCTTCACAGAATGGCACAACATGGACGAGGAGGAAGAAGAGCTGCTGCTAGAGACCAGGGGTACTGAGCAGTACTCAGGTGGTTGCAGCTGCACCAAGAGCAGCACTGAGAAGCTGTGTGCTGGAGCGGTGGTGCCTGGTAGGCATGGGTGGGAGCGTGGCAGCACTACCTCGGGCAGAGCCTGGCCCCATTCAGAGTGCTGTGGGGACCGCCAAGCCAGATACAGTCAATTGACAGGGGCCCACCTGTAGGCTGGATCCAATCAGATCTGGTCCACATGCCATATTTTGCTCACCCCTAATGCTAGGGGGCTGGCAAGCCAAGCCAGACATCTGTCGCTGTTCTAGGTGTGTGTGGGGTGGGGGAGTTGGGTTGGTAGGGGGGGGAGCAGGAGGCTGGAAAAGTTGCAGCCCGGCTGTGCCCCCCACCAACCTCTGGCCCATGAGCCAGATCTGGCCCTTGGCATTGTATCATCTGGCCTGTAGGAATACCCACCAATCTGTGGGTTGTGGTGCTGCATGCCAGTTTAGGCACAGTGGTGCAGGGCTTGATCCTGGCATGTGGGGCTAGGTGGGGGTAGCGCAAAACCTCACAGCCTGATCCCAGTGGGCAAAGACAGTGTGCTGGGGTGACACAGGACCCAATCTGGCCTGCAGATAGGCCTTGCACCATTCATCTGCCTCATGGGGCCAAAACTGTGAGCATCAGTGCCTTAGGGCAAACCTTGTTCAGTTTAAATCTCACAAAGACTGTGTGAAATGGGGGTTTTAAAGTTTTCCGAGGATTTGCTTTCACTTAAGCCAAAAAAAAATTTAAAAATTATATTTCCAAGTTGTATTTATACAGAAAGTTCGAGCACAATTTTTCCTGAAGTTTCTTATAAATAGAGTTCTTTTCACACAGTTTGAGAGAACTGAGTGTATTGGAGTTCCTGTGTTAAGAAAAGAAATGCAAAAGACATAGACAGGATGGGATGATTTAAATCAGCAAAGAGGAAGCCTTTATTCAAATAATTAATTTTAATCTTGCTTTATATTTTGACTATAGTGTTGCTACCCCAAAAAGTTGATTCTCTTTAGGTAATATAATTAGGAATTACTTTGCTTCTTACCAGGAGGATATGCTAAATCTTTGCACATTTATTTGAGCAGTTCTGTAGTTTCATTTACTTTTATTCAGATTCTTATTTTTTACATGGTATTGCCTTAGAAAGCCATGAATGGTATACTTTTTATTTCCTAGGTTATACAGTTTTACTTTGGAGTTATACTGAGCGACATTTAGATTGAAATTTGAATTCAACTGCAAAACACAGAAAGCAGCGTCTGTCTTAATTTTTTTAATTAAGTAAAACTAGTTTAAATGTGTTGGATACATAAGAAAAAGTGTTTATCAAAATCTGTTATTTAAAATTAGCATATTAGCATCTGTCATAAAAACACATTGTTTTGGTCAAAAGATCCTTAAAATGTGACTAAAAACTAGCTTTCACTAGTTAAAAACACTTAATTGTTTTCTTAATTTTGATGAACTGGTTGTTAAAACCATTTGAATAAACTGAAATAAAATATTCTCTATACATCTGCAGAAGAAGCTGCTACTGTCATTGTTGCTTTATCACTTCATCATCAAGGGGCTTAGCCAGTAACTTCCACAAGTTTGCTAAGCTGAGTTTTATAAAATCTAATCAGGAAATACATGTTTGGTGGCTTCCATGGCAGCTTTAAAATGTTTTCTTTTAATTACTTTTATAGATTATAGGTACCCTTAACAGAGATTGTTATAATTTCCAATTTAATTTTAAATAATTTGTTTTTAACTTAAATTAAATTAATTTAATCTTAGATCTTTAGATTGGCTCTTTTTATAGCAACTTTTTAAAATCGCAGTTTTATGAAAATAATATAATGGTTAATAGCAGCTAAAATGGTTGCATTGCTTAAATTTGGAGTTGACTGATTTTTAATTTAATTTTCATACAACTAAAAGATGGATATCTTTGCTTGAAGCATACTGAAAAACATATATGACCTGTATGTCATGTGGGGCATTTTATTCCATGCAGGCACAAGCATGGGAAGCCTACATGGGAAAAGTATATGTGGTGTGGAAAATGAGAGAGCCTCCATGTGTGACTGATACTCTCTGTCTGGGGCAGAATGGAGTCCATTGCTGTTCTGATTTGTAAAACCAGCAGGATTGTTCACATGACTTCAGGGGCTCCAGTCCTAGGGCAACTCTTAAAGTACACTTTAAAATAAACTTTTTTGCCTGAAAATTAACTTTATAGTTTTCTTAAGGATATTACATGGTTACTGTGTCAGAGATCTGATCTTTCTTGCTATGGTTTAAAGCCAGAAAAATGCAGCTGAAGGATACCTTGGGGTAAATATAGTTCTTTGGCAAACAGATGGTTGAAACAATGTAACTATCACAAAAAAAAAATTAAAATAGCTCTTGTGGTTTTTTTTATTTCCTTTCAAATGTTAGCAAGAAGGTTCATTGTGTGCTCAGCACTGTCTGAATAACCTACTACAAGGGGAGTATTTTAGCCCAGTGGAGTTATCTTTCATTGCGCAGCAGCTGGATGAAGAAGAGAGAATGAGAATGGCAGAGGGAGGAATGTCTAGTGAAGAGTACAGAACATTTTTACAGGTAACAATATTTATAACCTTAGTAGATTGCTTCAAACCAGCTTTGTTTTGTGAAGTAACATTGTGTATTATGTATCTGCCATTTTTGCACTGTAATGACAGGTCTAGATCCAAGTGATAATATTTTTCAGTTGCTTAGTCTTATGCATCTAAACATCTCAAAATTTGCTTTTGCAATATTTATTTTACTACTAAGTCTTCACAACACTTCTGTGAACGAGATGTGATCCTCCTCTTACAGGCAAAGAGATTTAAGCTTGGAAAGGAGCATTTGTGATTTGTTCCGTGATGCATTAAACCATAGAGAGAAATGATCAGAAATTTTGGTACCTGGTTGCTGTCGCTAAGCTCTAGGCATTGCCAAGTCAAAGTTCTGAGTTTATTAAATAAACATATCCTGGGCATGGTAGCCTGTCTTTTGTAGAATGGATATTGTTAGTCTTTGCTTTAAGTGAACATAGCTGTACTTATTTTTAAACTTGATTCTCAAATCATTTAGAACTGTTCACTGATTACCACTTCTGGTTTTTCTCCGATACTTCACCCTGAACAGCAACCTTCTGGAAATATGGATGACAGTGGATTCTTTTCTATTCAAGTAAGCATGACTCTATGTTGTCAGAAGTACTTCTTAGAATCAGTGCAGTTGCATTATATATAAGATTTTTCTGAAGAAAATCTAAAACATCAATTTTTCATAATAGGATTAAGGGGGGAGGGCAGAGGAGGGGGAGTTTGTGGTTCTTTACTATTCGGGATATATCGTGTCCTTGCTTAATGATTCTCAAATTGGGGATTACAGAGCCCTTCCTGTTAGTTAAAGGATACATGCAGGGATCCTTGTATCGCAGTGAGTGTCATATGGAAAAAGCTAAAGAATCTCACTTGTAGAAATTTTCGTATAGCCTCTTGTAATTTAAAGTTATTTGAGGGGAAAAAGTTATATTAAAAAGGGAATTTAATTTAAAATGTAATTAAACTTTAGACACTTGTAATAAAATGATCAGCAGCCTATAAAAATCTCAGTTTGTAGCTTTCATTTAGATTGGATCTTTATGTGATCTTTTTGACTGTCTTTTCTTGTTTGTCAGTATTTCTTTCTAGAATCCCATGTAAGCCTCTCTTACATTCTGTTTCTGGTGGCACAGAGCCCTTTCTTTCATTTTCTCATTCTGCTTTTCAGTCTCATCATTGAAATACATTTCTTACCATTTCCTATCAGTATGGCGGTTCTTGTATTCCTAATTGACCTTCAGTAATTTTGAAGCTAAAAAACACGGCTTTCTACTTTGTATCTGTTTTTCTTGCCGTATCTTTGCTTTACTCACTATATGCTTGGGCAGTTAAAACGAGGGTACATTACTAACTAAACTTCCCTCATTATTCCGAACAGCTTTAATTGAATGTTATAGAGGAATTTGATTCCATACATGAATTTTAAACTAATTGAATAATCTTAACAATTTATTTTGAATTTCCCAGAACTTTAGAAAAATTCCCTTTTAGAGTCCAGGATTTTTGGTTAGCCTTTCAAGTATTTCCCACAATATTATAATTAAATCAGGGACTTCATTGGAACAGGGTTCCAATTTTACAGCACAGGAAGAACAAAATTAAGTTCCTGTAATTGAACTAAAAGTCTTGATGGACATCTTTTTAAGACAGACTAGAGTAGACAAACTCCAAGTATGCTGCTGTCAATAGACATGCACTGATTAATTTTGTTTTTGTGCCATTCTGGTGGCTACACAATTCAAATAGTTTTTCAAACATAGTTTTGAGGGGGAAATAAGAGAAAAATAAGCAAATGCTGGATATAAGATTTTAACTTAAACAGGACATTCTGCCTCTGCAAGGACCTCTCCGTCAAGCTACAGTTTTGTAACAGTCTTAGAAATGCTTTGTATGTTTTATGTTGAATGTAGATTCATGAAGGTTGCATTTTGAATATTATGATCCCGAGGTATTCTTTTTATAGCAACTTTTTAAAATCACAGTTTTATGAAAACAATATAATGGTTAATAGCAGCTAAAATGGTTGCATTGCTTAAATTTGGAGTTGACTGATTTGTCTCATGAAAAGTACTGTTTTTTGACAGGTTATAAGCAATGCCTTGAAAGTTTGGGGTTTAGAACTAATCCTCTTCAACAGCCCAGAGTATCAGAGGCTCGGGATCGACCCTATGTAAGAATTTCTTTTTAGCACCCTGCTTTCATTTTACAGAAAAAATAATGCTGAAAATCTGTGATTACTCAGAGTTTCTTTGGAAATTACCATTTCAAGCTCTGTTATCATTTTTATGTTTCCTTTTTATCCCCTCAGCCTTTTATTTTTCGTATTTGGGGATTTACGTGAGCATCTGTCCTCTGAGCCTTCATGACATCTCAGTATCTGTGACATCACAGTATGCTGACTTTAAGTGGTATGTGATGTCATGTGTCTTATGACATCGCTAGGTATATAGAGACTTCGTTAATGTTTACATGATTAAAAAGAGCACTTAATAAATAGTTTGAATTATAAAAGCAGTATAGATGTTCCATAGCACCAGTAGTTATCACAACTGTATTTCTAACATGTTGTTGTTTAAATTAGTGATAGCAAAGAACTTAAAAAAAATATAAGCTCTAATATTAGAGTACTTAATTTTATGTATACCTTTTTGTTTTTCTTTTTGCAGAAATGAAAAATCATTTATTTGTAATTATAAGGAACACTGGTTTACAGTTCGAAAGTTAGGAAAACAGGTGACATTGTCTTTTTTATTTAAAAGTTGACTTCAGAGTGGGGGTGGAAAGTGGTTACAATGAGACCATGTGTTAGCTGTTCATCTTGAAGGCCTGGTCTGAAATTTGTTTTATACAATCTCAGATAAATAATTCGAGTAAATGCTTGTTTATATCACACAGTTGCAAGGGAGCTTGACCTGAGAGATGACCAATGAAGGACTCTGGGGTTAAATCCCCTGTAAACCTGCATCCGCTCTAATACAGAAAGCAAGAACAGCTCAGGTTGCAGCCATATATGACAGATCTTTACTGAACATAATGATATCTGGATTCTTCATCAAAGAGAGAAAAGCTTTAATACAAAGAACAGGTGGAAAAAAAGAGAGACTTTTTACATTAAAAGTGTTTTCCTTATACTGCACTGGTACCATAAAAGTAAATTCTAGGTTATGTCTGCATATGTAAACATTTAGTAGGTTTAAGAAAGGTTCTAATAAGTTAATGAACTTTGAATGTTTACATTTGCCAGCTTTGGAGTAATATTAAGAATTGGTTGGGGGAAAGTAGAAACGCAACTTTAATTATAGATTTTAGAAAGCCTTTGAGTGAGGATGTTAGAAATAGCAAAATAGATTGCTAAAAATAAAAGGTGGTGGTATGTAGGTTATATAAACTCACAACTTGAACAAGTTGTTTTTCTCACACGTTAATGTATAATAGACTTTCGTAGCCAACCGTGAGTTTCTAAACAACTCCTAAATTCTGTATGCAACTTTACAAAAACATAAATAGTTGTGAAATAAGCTTTTTAAAGAATAGTAGTATAGAGAGGTCCACCTAACAATGGTTAAGACTTTTGACGAAGCACTCAGGCTGCCATCCTGTTAAGAAATGTGTAGTTTAAATTAAACAGGCAACTACATTTTAATACAGCACTGAAACTTATTTCTAGGGGTGCACCAACAGATTTTTGGGGCCGATACTGATAGCCAGTTTTTAAGGAGGCATATGACCAGTACGTAAATGATTTCTGTTATGCTTCTTGGCACTTGAAGAGCAGTATCCAGCTGTTAAGTCTGTTGTGGTGGAAAGGGAGGGGGAAGGCAAGGGGCGTGGGGATGGGGGGAGGCAGATTGAGGCCCCTGCGGTGAGGGAGTAGGGCTGGGGCAGGCGCTGCCCGGGTGGGGCACGGGACGGAGCTGCAGTTCGTCCGGGGGGCATGAGAAGTGGGGGAGGCAGCTCCTGCTGCTGTGCACACCCCAAGGGCATGGTGGGGGCGTGTGGCGGGGGCCCCCGGATCTGCGCGGGGCAGGGCAGGGAAGGCTGCTGCTGCGGGCTGGGCCAGTCTGTGCTCGGGGCAGGAGGCAGCAGTGCTTGGAGGGCGCTACAGTAGAGGCTGCAGCCACCCCAGAATTTGCTGTAGCCCCCCATAGCCTCCCTCCCAGTGCCACTGCCACCTGTCCTGCCTCAAGCACAGCCCAGCCCAACCCCTGCTGGGGAGAGCTTGGCACCACCCCAGCCTGCAGCAGGAGTCTACTCTACCCTGCACAGACCCCAGGGGACCACACCCTGGGATGCGTGCAGTGGTGGGATCTGCCTCCTCCCTCCCCACTCTGTATCCCCCAGACGAGTTGTTGCTCCGTCCTGCACCCCACCCCACCCACCCCGGCTGGGCAGCATCTGCCCCACCCCCAGCTCCAGGCCCACTCTCTCCTCACTGTGGGGCCCTTGATCTGCCCCCCACACCCCTTCCCTCCCCTCTCCCCTTCCATCACAACAGACTTACCAACTACACACAGCTCTCCATGCTGCCGGGCTGTGCTCCTCGCTGCTTACATGCTGCGCTGTTGCTGCGTGCATGCACAGGGCATTTATCGGCCACATCAGGCCGATTTGTGATACAGTCAATTTTCTTTATATCGGTGCCAATCCAATATTGGACCGTTGTATTGGTGCCTCTCTAATTATTTCTTATTTTTAAAAGTCTGAACGTATGTAATATACCTAATAAAGCCTCCTTACTTGAAAATTAAAGTTGAAATTGGTTTGGCTGCAAGTGATAACTGATGCTAGAAATGATTTTGCAGGCCAGCAGAAATTTCAAAAATATGCTCTGTGGTTTAGTTGATGTGGAACTGGCATCTGGCCGCAAGAAATGTGAACATAGAGAATATTTTACAAGCTTTATATTCTGGTTTCATTTAAATAATGATGAGTGTTATTTGTGAGCCTTTTTTGTATGTTTGGTATAGAAAAAACATGGATGTTTACTTGAAAATTATTATGTTATAAAGAGGCATTTAATATAGTGATGGAGACATTTTTTCTAAGCTGTCATTCTTAAACTGAGACTTCTAAAATTCAAGTTTAACATGTTTATTTTGGGTAAAAGCTGTATTTGAAATATTGTTATCATATTAAGATTGTTTGGTGGGTATCTTTTATATAGATGGTAATACATACATTAATCATTTACAAGATCGTAATAGTCTACTAAAGGAAATAGGATATTGATTGGACCATCTTACCTGTATCTATTGTTTTTAAAGTGTCTTCCTAGCCAATCTGTTTCAAAAGTTTGGCTTTTCATGTAATCCCAAATATAATGGACATGTTGGCTGCTTGCAAAGATGACCCCCCTCCCCTCTTTCCCCCCAGATGCCCCCCCCCCCCTCTTTCCCCCCCCCCCCCAAAAAACATCGCTTTACTTTAAACTTGGTGTGCTCCTGCCCAGAAGAGGCATCCTGTTAGTTGCACCCAGCTTTCCCCAGCATCTGTATAGATCAGGTGCTTTAGTGGGGCTTTTATCTAATAACTAATTCAATCAGGTTTCAATAAAAGTGCTAATAACGCGCTGCTGCTTCTGTGAAGCGCAGGTTTAGTTTTTTCTCCCCATGTCTGTCAGCACCCTCTGTCTTTTTAATACTCTATACCACACCCATGCTATGTTTTTTATAGTTATTAGTTTTAAAAACATTGGGAACTTGAGGTAATGGATGGGTTAGGAGTTTGGCAGCATGGAGCCATTTGATTCCATTCTGGGTGAATTTTAATTATGACTCTGATGCCTTAGATACCACAGACTGTTTCAAGCACACAAGGAATCCATTGATTTCTGTTAAGTGTTAATGTTTTTGCTGGAGTGAGGCCTAAGACTAGTTTTGATCCTGTGTAATTCAGTAATTTCTGAATTGTCAAAGTTCTCTTTCCTGTGTTGAGTGTTGTCTCTATCACAAAGAATATAGCTATTTATATAATTAGCACACTTGGAAGTTTTAGTAGAGAATATCAATTGAATTTTCCTTTTTCTGTCTAAAGTGATCTTGCACAATTTTAACACACTAAATTGGTGTTTTAATTTTTTTCAAGCACTTGAAATAATTGATAGCTGTTATCAAGGGACATGTCTGACATTTTAATCATGCCACAGAAGATCCTTCTTTCTCTGCATACATTTTTACTGGGTACCAGAAATAGTGGTTAATCTTGCTTTTCACAGGGGTCAGTCATATTCTGTATGGGAACTTCTTTATGTCCTGCCTTCCTTTTCTAATACAGATCATGTTATTGATACAATCAATAAAGTTTGCCAATAAATTTGAATATACTTTCTCTTGGTTGATACAATTTTCAGTAAAATAAATGCATATTATGTGCTTAGAAAAGTTACCATAAACAAGATTCCTGTTAACATTGCTATCAGTTACTAAAGACAGCACTGTTTTAGATGGTTCTAGCAAAAACATACACGGCCTTCTCTTTAAAAAGGGATCTATCAACATTTTAATGTAGGATTTAGTGTCAGAAGAAGAAAAAACTGTGTGTAAAATGGTAGTGTCTAACAACAAAGATTTCAAACCCCAGTTCAGTAGTATCATAAAGTAACAGTTGAAACAATAGCATAAGAATAGTGTCCAAGCTTCTCTCTCAGAAACAACCATTCTCCACCAGCTGCCATTAGCAGGGAGGAGCCTGAAGGCAATAATTCCCCATTCTACTTCCATAGTTTGTTTCATCTCAAGACTATTTGAAGGGAGTAACATAGCAATACTTGGGTTCTTGAAAGGATTGTGTTTGTTAATATGTCATATGATTAGATTTCAAATAAGATATTTCGTCATGGAAAGTGATCTCATTGTCCAAAAATGAACTGCCAAATCGCATGTTAACTTTTTTTCTTTCAAACTTTTCTTTGTTTAACTACAGTGGTTTAACTTGAACTCTCTCTTGACGGGTCCAGAACTAATATCAGATACATACCTTGCACTTTTCCTGGCTCAGTTACAACAAGAAGGTAATACTCATTTTTAGTTGTAAATCACCATTATTTAAAAGCCAGTGAATAAAATCAGATAATTTTTTATTATTATTATTTAGAAGAGGTTTTTTTTTTAATCTAGTTTACCTTATATTAGTTTGGTGACGAAAGTAATGAAATAATAATCTGTCTTCATAATAAGAGGTTAAGCTATAATATAATTTACTGTGAACAGTATAATTCAATATTTTTTTTTTTATATGGGGTTTTGGATGTTTTATCTTTGGTCCTTTGGATTTATGGTCTTATTTTTTCCAGGTTATTCTATATTTGTTGTGAAGGGTGACCTACCAGATTGTGAGGCTGACCAACTATTGCAAATGGTTCGGGTACAGCAGATACAGCGACCAAAATTGATTGGGGAAGAGACTGCACAATCAAGAGATCAGAGGTAAGGTAAATAAAGATTTATTTTTAACAGTATTAACTGTGATTGCTTTCACTGTCAGATGCCTACATAAAAAAACTTCATAAGAAAACTAATGACATACAGTTGCTGTAGTGCACCTTGAGTGCATTACATATATTATTGTTAGGGACCTACCTAATTCATGGGGGCTGCCCCCCCAATATTGCGGGCAGAGCGTAGTGGGCTCCCCCTACACCTGATTGGCTGAGGGGCCTTGGTGGGCCTGTCCCTCACTGCTGATTGTCAATGGGGGCTTCCTGTCATATGGCCCCACCCCTCGCTTCTGATTGTGAGGGCTGTCCATCATGCAGCCCTGCCCCTCGCTGCTGATTGGTGGAGTGACATGGCCACATGATAGGCAGTCCTTGCAGCCAATTAGGGCAGGGGGGAAGCCATCTTGCCGGAAGCCCTTTGAGTGGGCAACCTTCCTCCCTCCATGATCCAGTGTACTGAGGACTGCTTGCTCCTTCTGAGGAGCCAGCATTTTTATTTTCAGGAAGTTTTTTTTCCATGGATTTTGTAGGCATTGCCTGGATTTCATGGAATTCAGTTAGTCCATGAAATCGTGAATTTGGTATGTCCCTAACTGTTAAACACAGTTCACAGCTTGTTAACATTATTAAGGTTGCAAAGTCAAGCACTCAGAAGTAAGAAAAAGACAATTTCAGTGCCCAGTTCTGCCATGGTCCAGATCAGCTGTTGGAGGGCTTTGCCCCTGTAGCCCTGTTTTGGAGGGATGGTGTATAAGCACTGTGGTTGGTAATAGCAACTGTGAGAATCTGGAGCGTGCTTAGACACGGATGGAGATTTTAGTGATTAATTTCGAGCAACTCTCTTCTGAGCATATGCAAACTGCAGTTTTTGCAGATGCTCAGAACATGGCAGTTTGGACAGCTTTTCCCAGGATTGGCAGAAAGCCCATTCCTTCTGGAAAGTCCACACTGCAATGGTTTCTGCTGAAATTTTCCCCCCCAATAAACTGAACTTTGGGCAGATGCCAGCATGTAATATTTCAGCCTAAATGTTTATGGTTTGACAAAGTAAAAGCAACTGAAAACAGCCTTGCAATAGGAAGAGTCGTTTAGTGATAAGTGGTATTGCCAGCCCCATCAGAAGCATGGACTGGTTACATTCTGATTTATATGGCATCATTGAATGTTTCCAAATATTGACATGCTGTAAAATATTTTAATTAATATAATTCTGATGCATTTATGTCATAATTGCATTTTATTCCTAATTAAGTTACTTAAACAACATTTCCATTTTCAACTAAAATAAGTCATAAATGTTCTTTCCACTTAGTAAAAGTAAGGTGATCTTCTGGTTCTGCACCAGACGGTGCCCTCGACAGCTAACCAAAAGTCATTAAGTGGCCTTCCAGCTAAAATAATTGCTCATCCCTGACACATTGTTTGTCTCCTGAGCTACTGTAGCCCCCATCATGTGACAGGTGTCATCTGCTTAGTTTTTATTTTTAGTTTCCCAGCCTTTATATCACAGCAAGCAGCACAGAAAGATAATGAAATATGTCGGATCATACTATGGGTCAGGGGAGCATTGATTGATTTACCAGAAAATGCGACAAGAAAGGTCCCACATTGCAAATATAGTAGCAGAAGAGAGAGTAAAAATTTTCCAGGACAAGTATTTGAAAATAGAGGAAAACTGTTTTGCAAAATGTCTAAAGTTGTTCTGGAACATCAGAGGAAATCAAAAATTGCAAACTACCTCACCAAATCACAGAAACATTTAAAGAGAAAAACTGAAGTACAAGTAGAATCATAAAACAGTGCAGTATACGCTTTCAACGTGTTTCAGCCAAACCACAGTAATATAACATGAGTGCTTGGATGTTGTTCATGACTGTATCTTAACATGTGCTGCTGCAAATGTACCTTTATTTAAAATAGACCATCCTTTCATACACCAGTTTCTAAATATTGGAGTCAAGAATGGTGGTGTAATTCCAGAAGGTTACCAGCTTCAGGATGAATATCTTTTAGATGCCTACAACACTGAGAGAAATAAACTTAAGGACTAAGTAAAGGATGACTACGTGTCAGTTATAGTCGATGAAATGACTGATGATGAAGGCCATCATGTACTAACCATTTTACTCTCACTGTTGGTGAGAGATGCTACTGGTAAGGGGTCCTCCTATCTTGCTGACATACACTTCATGCAAAAAACAAATCACAACACTGTGTCTCAAGCAGTCATTCAGACTGTGCAAAGTTACAAAATTGCTTACAATACCGTGGTTGTCTTTGACACAGATAATGTTGCATACATGAAAAAAGCTTACACAACTGTATTATCTGGACTGTTTCCCAATAGCATCCACGTAATGTGCCTTGCTTACATAATCAGTGTGGTGGAGGAAGGTTTTCATAAGCCATTTGAGGATGTCAGTGCAGTGTTATGAGCTTTCTCACACATGTTCTGTATGGTGTGGGGCAGGAAGATAAGATGCTTAAATTACCTCAGGCAAAAAGTTTCCAGTGCAACAATGGCACCAAACCCAGTGGCAGCTAGATGGAACAGCCGGTTTGCTGCTGTTCAGTACCGTGCAAAGCTCTTTCAACATTATTATGGCTTTGCTGAAGAAGAAATAGCTGTGGGGGGCAACTTGGCACCACATGCGTTGTGGGAATTTGAGAGAATGCTGTCAGATGAAACCCAGTGTTTGATGCTGAAAACTGCCTTGCATTTCACCAATGAAATGTGCAAGCCAATCTTTGATCTAATGGCTATGTTTATGTCTCTAGTGGGTTATGGAATAGAGAAAATCCCACACAATTTACTGATTCGTTTTGATGCACTGGCTGGGGGAGTATTGATTGCACGATTTCACAATGATTACACACTTAATTCATACAACACAATTTTATTTTAAAATTCTTTGCTACGCATATAACACTGCTTAGCTTTAAGAAACACCACAAACATTAAGAACACAATAATTACACATATCAGAAACAATGCTCCGAATGCACTTCCTTCCCAAACAATGCTATAAGAATGAGTATTACAAAAACAACTACAATTACAACTAAAAGTTAAATTTGAATCAATAGTATTATTTTTCATAATATACTTACAATCCTAGAATTCCGAGAAGCCAAACACCTAAACATGGTTTCATTCCTCAGTAGTGCAATTTAATGGGTTGGCCTCAGTAGTACGGTTCAGTGGGCTCGCCTCAGCAATATGATTCAGTGGGCTGGCCTCAATACTGATAGGACTAAGTCCCCTTCTTTCAGTCCCTTTCGGGCGCTCTGCAGCTTCAGCGTGAACTAAGAGATTCGTGTTCATGGAGAGGGTGGTTCAGGTGATCAGTCTGATCTGGCCTACACTTGTGATTCTTCCTTTGTTGTTCTGCAAGTGAGGTTACCTCCAAATTGGGAGAGTAGGTTACAGTTTTTATTGAGTGAGTTACCGTCCTGGGCCACTCCTACTCAACCCTGTCATTACCCCCAAATTTGGGCTTGGATCTTACTCAACAGATTCTTTTGCTTGGTAATTAGTTTCTTTTGTTGATCATTTTAATTACTTTGGGGAACTTCCATACCACTGTAAGTGACCTTTTCTTTCCAATTTTTTCAAAAGGCCCTAGGGTTTGATCTCTCGGAACTCAGGATATTTGCTTAAGGATCATTTTCAGGTTCTCTTTGTTAGACCTCTAAAGATAAAATTCAAGAGTTAAAACTTTAAGCAAAGTCTGGATCCTCCACACGTAGTCCAAAACAATGACCTAGATAAGGAGATAAATCTTTTCTTCTTCCTGAAACTGGCTAATGGGCAACCATTACAAACATTCAAACTATTTCATTCAATATGACAGTTTAAAAGCCAGAGACCATGCACTCTCTTTGCTTTTGAGAAAATGGAGGAGCTCCTGTTTTTTCTTGAGAGACATGCTCAGTTTTTGGAGGAAAACCCAAAGGTTTCTCAGGGCTGAAAATGCCAACAATGTAACAACTGAGCAAAGCAGCAAGTTGGTGCACCTGTTCTGTTCAGCTGTTGACAGTTCAGCTGAAAAGCTGAAAAAGTACATCGGTGGTACTGAGAGTGGGCAGCCAGCAATTCCTGAAATACGTCAGGATTTTCATGTTAAGGAGGACTACACTTCAGTTTCTGGCTTCAGTGACATTTCAGCACGGGAGTTTGCTTTGTATACCAAGCTGGCAGCACCCAATGTGATCCAAAGCACTCTACAATCAGGAAATTGACATTGCCATGTTTTGGACATCTTCAGCCAATGTATTCTGCAAGTGAAAACATTACCTTTCAGATACATAAATGCTGTAACAAACACAGCTGAGGCAGAGTTCAGCAGCTCACTGTACAACCTTGTCCTCTCCAATCTCAGGCATTCTCTTTCAGAAGTAAAAATGAAAGAGCTGGTCTTACTTTATTTCAGCTTTGGAACATAAAAATACTTTAACAAATACACTTTTTGTTTTAGTATTATTGATGCTTTATTTTATTATTATTTATTTATTTATTTATTTATTTGACTTATTTTGTTGGTATTTTGACAAGTATTGTACTGTGTGAAGAACCCAGTATAACTGCAATAGTTTGGTTACATTGCACACAAGGACTCTTAAACCTCCTTTGTTTAATTGATTTTGTTTTGAACTTGGACTGTAAAAAGAAATGAGCATCTAATTTACTGAAAAAGAAAAGAGAGTAATTATGCTGAAAATTAGAAAATCTGATCTCAGTATAACAAGTCCTAATTGTTTTATTTAGTTTTAAAACTCACACCTACTGGGTTACATTTTTATTTTTTGTCCATAGAATGGTAAAACACTAAAGATTTTGAGATAAAATGTGTTATATAGTTGCATAAATACAAAGTACCTGTATATATTTCTAAAGACGTTTCGAATAGTGTTATATTTAGTTTAATTTGTTTAAAAAATAAAGTAATTAATTTTGCATAATTCCCGGGATGTATATGCATAATTCTTTGCATAATTCCCGGGGTGTATATAATGTAGGATAACTCTAACTAGCCACATGACCATGGGCTGGTCACTTAATCTCTCTTTCACATCCATTTCCCATCTGAAAAAAGGAAAACATTTAACTCTCACAGAGGAGTTTGGCAACAATCACAATGTTTCTTAGTGCAATTGAGATTCAAATAAAATATATGGTATGAGGCCATCTGCAATGACTTTATTTACTCTACAGATTGCAGAAAAGTAACCTGGACCAAGCTGTAGAAGTTAACCATCCATTTGATGGGACAGGCATGTTAGATGAAGATGAGGAGAATTTCCAAAAAGCCCTTGCTCTAAGTCGGCACGAAATTGATATGGAAGATGAAGAAGCTGATCTTCGTAGAGCCATTCAACTTAGCATGCAAGGTAAAATGCTGGTTTTAAAAATCTATAGTATTTCTCTCGAGATGATTTTAGTCTATTCAGTGGTTATTAAAAAAATCCCTTACTGATATCTGAAACCTGTCTGTGGGTCAAATGCCACAGGTTTTCTTCTCAATGTGTTACAGACCCCCTTAAGAGATTGCCTCTTAGTAGTGAGAGGATACTACAATCTAATCTTTGGCCCTTCTTCTTCAGAATTCCTCCTCTTCTTGACAGGAGTCTTGCCAATTACAATACGGCTAAGTGATTACTAAGAAAATATACACTCAGCTTTCTCCCTTAGGCAGCTGAATAGTCATTAGACAGCATGGACTTTCAGTTGGTTACTGAATGGGACAATTCTGTACCATTGATTTTTGTTTTTCTTCTGGTAAAATGCACTAGTCCCCAATCCCTGGACAGTTCACTCCGTGTTAGATCACTTTTTTAAAAAAGATTTTTGTGTACTGTAGTAGTCATTTGATTCTCTATATTAGGGATGTACAATTTGTGACCCATAGGTGGCATGCAGCCGCAGGCTTTTGCCTGCCTGCTGCTCCCCCCGTACAACTCCCGCTGCTGCTGGGGGTCTCCATGCTCCTTCTTTTTCCTTCAGCTTCCTGTCCCTACCCCTGAGGTTAGGGCTGAGTGGCCCAGAGGGTCCTGGGGAGTCCATGAAGCCTGTATGTTAGGAGAGCCCACGTGGTGAGGATGGAGGGTATGCAGGTCCCACTTGACAGCTCTCAGCTTCTCAGAAGTTGGACAGTGCTGCTCTATATGATGTTTGCTTTGTCAACAATTATTTTCTTTAAGTTTGAAGATATCATTAAAACTATATTATCTAAATTAGTTTATTTTCTCTGCTTTAGTGGTGTAATGAAATGATGTGTCCTGATTTTAGGAGATCATCAAAATGAGTTCTCAGGGTCTATATCACGAAGTATTTCGCAATCAACTAGTACAAGTCTGACAGAGTCTCTTTCTTCAGAAGAACTGCGAAGGAGAAGACAGGCATACTTTGAAAAGTAAAGTAGCTAATGGAAAATTAAGATGACGTGTTGAAGTAAATGTGCCTTAGGATTGTATAATGTCTTTTCTTGTTCAGAAGCCAGACTTGGCTTTAGCGCTCTTAAACAAAAAAAAGGCTAATAGTACATGTATTTTGGTAATCCTGTAGCTACATATAAATTATTATGGTAACTAACAAAAAGATCAATTAAAAACTGAAGTGGGGGGGACTAACAGTAAGGCAAAGATCCAGTCATGTATATACAAGCAAACAGACTAGTATTAAAATATATTTACATGAAGCCTAATAAATGGTTTTAATAATTATTTTCCAGGAGATAATCTTTCTGTCTTTGCATTAAGCCTTTCTTCTCAGGTCCAAGGTCTCTCATAGGTATCAAATAAGAGTACTTCTCCTTAAATTGGTATGTTTTTCATTTCAGTAGATTCCCAAATGCATGTTGGTATATGTCCCGTTGTGAGTGGATATAAATGGAAGATTAGACATAATTTCTAACTGTTGGTTTCTTCTACATCCAAAGTTGTGACCTGTTCTCTTGCAAACAAAGTTGTGAGCAAATTTCCTCATTTGAATTCAGTTTCCACTTCAGAAATTTTAAAGTTTCAGCTTGTTTGTTGTCACTTAGTTTTATATCTTGATTCTCTGGTGAGGAAGGAGAAGTAAAGCAGTCTTGGGACTAGGGAGAGAGGCTAGATGGTGAAAGAACTTGACAGTATATGAAAGGCTGAGAATCCCAATTTTCTGGAACTCAGATGTCTGGCAAAAGTCAGTGAACTATACGGACTGAGGGTAGAGAAAAACAACTACAAACATTTGAATAGAAGGGCATGTGATGTAGCTAACATCATCCAGTGTTTTCTCAGTCATTCATTTTCCCTATAATGAAAAGGAGCTTGCAGTTAGGAGAACACTCTCAAAATAATAGAACCTGAAAAATGCAACATAGAGGCTTTCATAGTTTCATGGATGTTAGAGTTGGAAGGGACCTATTAGATCATCGAGTCTGACTCCCTGCCCTGGGCAGGAATGAGTGCTGGGGTCAGATGACCCCAGACAGGTGTCTGTCCAATCTCCTTTTAAACATCTCCAAGAATGGGGACAGAACCATCTCCCTTGGAAGCTTATGCCACGTTTTGACAACCCTCACTGTAAAGAATTTTTTCCTGATGTCCACTCTAAATTTGCTCTCTTCCAGTTTGTGGCCATTATTTCTAGTTACCCGAACAGGCGCCCTGGTAAACTTTGTACCCCCTATTTCTTGCCCTCCCCCCCCCCCCCCCCCCCCCGATGAATTTGTAGGTGACCATGAAATCACCTCTCAGCCTCCTCTTGCAGAGGCTGAAGAGGTTCAGGTCTCCCAATCCGTCCATATAGGGTTTTTTCTGTAGGTCTTTAACCAGACGAGTGGCTCTCCTTTGAACCCTCTCCAGGCCATCCACATCCCTCCTGGAGTGCGGCGCTCAAAACTGGATGCAGTACTCCAGCTGTGGCCTGACTAATGCTGCATAGAGGGGAAGTATCACCTCCCTAGACCTGTTTGTGATGCACCTACTTATGCAAGAAAGGGTGTGGTTTGCTTTACGTAATACCTCATCCCACTGGTGACTCATGTTCATTTTGGAGTCGACGACGTCGAGATCCCTTTCCACAGTTGTGCTCCTTAGAGTGGTACCTCCCAGGCTATAGGAGTGTTGACAATTCCTCCACAGGTGCAACACATGGCACTTATCCTTGTTAAACTGCATCCTGTTCTGGCCTGTTTCCCCAGCCTGTCCAAATCAGCCTGGATTCACTCCTTGCCATCTAGTTTGTGTACCTGCCCCCATAGTTTGGTGTCATCAGCAAACTTGGGCAGGGTGCTTTCTACTCCCTCGTCCAAGTCACTAATGAAGATATTAAATGGTATCGGTCCCAGGACAGAGCCTTGGGGATTCCGCTGCCCACATTTCTCCAGGTAGAAATTGACCCATCCACCACCACTCTCTGGGTGCATCCCATAAGCCAATTTTCTACCCACCAGGCTGTGTAATAATCTACATTGCAACTGTTCAGTTTATTTATAAGAATTGGGTGTGACACTGTGTCCAAGGCCTTTTTAAAATCTAAGTAAATAACATCTGCCTCTATTGCTTCATCCAAGCATTTTGTGACCCGCTCGTAAAATTAAACCAGGTTAGTCAGGCAGGATCTGCCTGCTGTGAACCCATGCTGGTTGTTCCTTAGCCATCATTTTACCCACAGGTCCCCCACAAATATGATCCTTAACAATTTTCTCAAAAGTCTTGCTACGGATAGAGACTAACTGGCCTATAGTTACCCAGTTCCTCCTTCCTCCCATTCTTGAAAATAGAGACCACATTGGCCCTTTTCCAATCCTCCGAGACCTGTCCTGAGCACCACGAGTGCTCAAACAGTTGTGCCAGCAGCTCCGCTATGACTCCAGCTAATTCCCTAAGTACCCTAGGAATGAAGATCATCAGGACCTGTTGACTTAAATACATTCAAAGAATGTATAAAGAACTGTAAAAAAACAAACAAACAAAAAAACAAAAAAAAACACTTTATAAAGAAATAGTCATTTAAAGTGGGGTCTGAGTCAGTTTGGGGGTAGAAATTAAGGCCAAGAGAATTTTCCACAAATAGAAAAAAGTTGTATAAATTAAAGACTTGAAAATGTAACTGGACATAATTTTTTCTAAGTAAACAAGAAATGCTAAGACCAAATGGAATAAATAATGACCAGTTCTTTGTATTTTTAAAGTTAAAACATAGGTAAAGGATCTTGTTCCCAGCATGTGATTTTTTTTTTTTTTAATTGATTATATTTAAGCATTTTTTTTATTAAAGGGATCCCTTTTTCATCATTCTAAATACTTTCCAGAATTAGTTTCCTAAGGGTGGTGGGAAGTGATTTCCTATCGTTTGTTTTTCTTTGTGGTCAGATATATGGTAGCTGATCAGGATACACTGAAGTCAGTTCTTCATATCAGACCAGTAGATCTTGATACCTAACTGAGCTTTGTATCTGAATATTTTCTTAACTAAAGTGAAGATTCATAGCTCTAACATTAAATGATACTAGAAGCATTGAAGTCGGTCTGGTTTTTGGTTATATCTTTGTGATGCTACCTTTGTTTTTCTAATAACTTTTACTGATTTGATAATTTCAGGCAGCAACAACAGCTACAGCAACAAGAGCACGCCTCAAACCTACATGACAAACCAACTACAAGTTCAGATGCACTAGGAATGGACCCAGGTGTTTATTTTATGAAAGCTACTATTTTCAGCATGGGTTGTCAGTGAAGGATTTTTTTGTCCAGGGCAGGTATTCAATCTTTGAAGTCCCTTGGCATTTTTTTTTTTTTGCCTTTACTCTCCCTACATGTGTCCTCGACGCTACAGTGAAATCTGTTATCTGACATCCTGGGGTACGGGGATTGCTGGTTACGTAAAAACTGTGATTATCTAAAATAATCCGGCAGGGTTTTCAGATAATGCAGAGCCGGGGGCAGGGTGGAGTGGCAGCAGCACAGGGCGGTGGGTGGTGGTGGCAACCATGTGCAAGCTTTCTCTCGCCCCTCTCCCACATCCAGCTGGCTGGCTGAAAACTCCAGTTAATGGAGTATTCCAGTTGGTTAAGTACCAGATAGCAGGCAATGTTGTGTTTTTTTTTCCTAGTTGAGAGGGACCGTACAATTCTTAGGTCAGGAGTATAAAAAAATGGGCAGACAATAAAAACCCTTGGTGTGGACATACCTACACTAAGGAGAGGATGTCTTTCAACTTAGCTTATATTACTTGGAAGGAAGGTGTAGCTGCAGCAGCACAGTGTCTGTAGTGCAGACAGAACTTTAGAAACCTTCACTAGTATGCTGCTGATAGATTCAGGCATAAGTAATAAAAATCTTTCTGTCCCACAACAGTGAAATACAATACCTGCACACCATAGCCAGATCTTATGTAGGATTCTTGAAACCAGAGGAAGTGCCTGGATAGAGATCTTTTTGAAACAGAACAGCACTTTTATCAAACTAGACAAATCCTGGTCTGACTTTTCTGTTTTTTCAGGTTGAGTAAAGTCTGATTGCACTTTGGAAGTCTGTGCAGCACTACTTTTTATCATGATGAGATTCTGGAAATAAATCTCTCTCTAAATGGATGCATCTACACAAGACATTTACTGTGGAGCTGCCTAATTAGGTCTGCAGTAAACGTCTCCGCATCTACATGTGTGGTCCTATTAGGCCGCAGTAAGCTAATACACTCTGCCACAGGTTAAAACTTGTACTATCCTGCCAAAGAGTATTTTAGTACACAGCGACTCATGTGTAGACACTGACGGGGCTGGCTTGGACATGGGTGCTTCAGTGCGGAGGCTACCTGCACTAGAGCACCGTTGTGCCCTAGCCAGCCCCTCCACAGCATATTGAGCTGGGTCGAAGTAGCCCTGGGCTGATAGGATATCCCCCTGCCAGCCGGGGCCGCTCCAACCCAGCTCAGTGTGCTGCCGTCCGGGGCACGTGTAAATGCGGTGCCCAGGAGCAATAACTCCAGTGCAACATATGCCGGAGTTTATTGCTTTGAATTAATTGCACATGACAATATTGATTCATCTAGACTGTATGTAAGCCTTACTGACATTAAAAACAAAGATTTAAAGATAATATTTTGGATATGTTTTTATGGACTTACAGGATTTTGAAAAGTCACTCAGGATTGTTCAAATTATAGTAATAGAAGATAGACAAAAACCAAGACATCTGGAAAAAAATCTAGAAAGAAAACCAAGTAAAAGGAAAAAAAAGGACAAGAAAATGTTAGGGGTGCACCAATAGAGATTTTGGGAGCCAATACTGATAGCTTATTTTTAAGGAGGGATATCAGCCCCAGGTGTTTATTTTATGAAAGCTACTATTTTCAGCATGGGTTGTCAGTGAAGGATTTTTTTGTCCAGGGCAGGTATTCAATCTTTGAAGTCCCTTGGCATTTTTTTTTTTTTGCCTTTACTCTCCCTACATGTGTCCTCGACGCTACAGTGAAATCTGTTATCTGACATCCTGGGGTACGGGGATTGCTGGTTACGTAAAAACTGTGATTATCTAAAATAATCCGGCAGGGTTTTCAGATAATGCAGAGCCGGGGGCAGGGTGGAGTGGCAGCAGCACAGGGCGGTGGGTGGTGGTGGCAACCATGTGCAAGCTTTCTCTCGCCCCTCTCCCACATCCAGCTGGCTGGCTGAAAACTCCAGTTAATGGAGTATTCCAGTTGGTTAAGTACCAGATAGCAGGCAATGTTGTGTTTTTTTTTCCTAGTTGAGAGGGACCGTACAATTCTTAGGTCAGGAGTATAAAAAAATGGGCAGACAATAAAAACCCTTGGTGTGGACATACCTACACTAAGGAGAGGATGTCTTTCAACTTAGCTTATATTACTTGGAAGGAAGGTGTAGCTGCAGCAGCACAGTGTCTGTAGTGCAGACAGAACTTTAGAAACCTTCACTAGTATGCTGCTGATAGATTCAGGCATAAGTAATAAAAATCTTTCTGTCCCACAACAGTGAAATACAATACCTGCACACCATAGCCAGATCTTATGTAGGATTCTTGAAACCAGAGGAAGTGCCTGGATAGAGATCTTTTTGAAACAGAACAGCACTTTTATCAAACTAGACAAATCCTGGTCTGACTTTTCTGTTTTTTCAGGTTGAGTAAAGTCTGATTGCACTTTGGAAGTCTGTGCAGCACTACTTTTTATCATGATGAGATTCTGGAAATAAATCTCTCTCTAAATGGATGCATCTACACAAGACATTTACTGTGGAGCTGCCTAATTAGGTCTGCAGTAAACGTCTCCGCATCTACATGTGTGGTCCTATTAGGCCGCAGTAAGCTAATACACTCTGCCACAGGTTAAAACTTGTACTATCCTGCCAAAGAGTATTTTAGTACACAGCGACTCATGTGTAGACACTGACGGGGCTGGCTTGGACATGGGTGCTTCAGTGCGGAGGCTACCTGCACTAGAGCACCGTTGTGCCCTAGCCAGCCCCTCCACAGCATATTGAGCTGGGTCGAAGTAGCCCTGGGCTGATAGGATATCCCCCTGCCAGCCGGGGCCGCTCCAACCCAGCTCAGTGTGCTGCCGTCCGGGGCACGTGTAAATGCGGTGCCCAGGAGCAATAACTCCAGTGCAACATATGCCGGAGTTTATTGCTTTGAATTAATTGCACATGACAATATTGATTCATCTAGACTGTATGTAAGCCTTACTGACATTAAAAACAAAGATTTAAAGATAATATTTTGGATATGTTTTTATGGACTTACAGGATTTTGAAAAGTCACTCAGGATTGTTCAAATTATAGTAATAGAAGATAGACAAAAACCAAGACATCTGGAAAAAAATCTAGAAAGAAAACCAAGTAAAAGGAAAAAAAAGGACAAGAAAATGTTAGGGGTGCACCAATAGAGATTTTGGGAGCCAATACTGATAGCTTATTTTTAAGGAGGGATATCAGCCGATACTGATTCTATTTCCGATACAGCTGCATGCAGCTGGTAAGTCTGTTGTGGTGAAAGGGGAGAGGGGAGGGAAGGGGCGTGGGGGGACAGATCAGTGTCCCCCATGGTGAGGGAGGGAGTGGGGCAGGGGCTGGGGTAGGTGCTGCTGAGCTGGGGCGGGGCATGTGCAGGACAGAGCCATGGCTCATCCGGTGGGGGGGGGGGCTGTGCCCCCAGATCTGTGTGGGGCAGGCTGGGCCAACTGCAGTGCTGCGCTTGGGGCGGGTGGCAGCGGTGCTGGGAGGCGGGCTATGGGGGGGCTGCAGCCACCCCAAATTTCACCATAGCCCCCCACCCCAGCTAGGCAGCGCCCACCCCAGCCCCACTCCCTCCCTCACTGTGGGGTGTGTTGATCTGTCCCCCGTATGCTCTTCCCTTTCCCCTCCCCTTCTACCACAACAGACTTACCAGCTGCACACAGCTCTCCAAGTTGCTGGGCTGTGCTCCTTGCTGCCTGCTTGCTGTGCTGCGGCTGCACACACGCAGGACTATTTATCGGCCAAATGATTAACCTCATCAGGCCGATTTCCAATATAGTCAATTTTCTTTATGTCAGTGTCTATCCAGTATCTAGAAAATGTTCAATTTTCAATAGTTGCATTCTAGAAATTAATTAGACACACATTTTTGCTTTTATCTCTTGACAGGGGGTGATATGAGTGAAGAAGACATGCTTCAAGCAGCCATGAATATGTCTTTGGAAAGTGTTAGGAACCACTTGAATACAGAAGAAAAGAAATGACAAAATATTTTTTTCTGATGTCAGAACACTCATAATCGCCATTATAATATTCCTGTGTGGATGTTCTACAGGCAGGGTTCATTTTAGAGATGCTGGAATCTGTCTGTTGTCCTGCTCCAGATGGAAAAGGGAAAATCACAAATAACAAAAACTTGGTAGAATTTAGCAAATTATGGCCCTGATACTGCAGAATACTTAGAAATATATGTACCTTTGCTCACTTGAGTAATCTTTAAAATTCAGTTAAACTATTCACATGAATGAAGTTATGCATGTGCTCTAGAGCTTTGTTGGCATTATTTACCTAATTTAAACTTGTTTTCTAATTTTAAGCTGCTTAGAGAATTTAGCACAAAATTCCATATTAGTAACTTTTAAAGTGAACTCGGATACCCTTCAGTAATAATTTAATAAATACATTTAAATATTACATTTTAAATCACTTATGGAATGTACTGCTAAATTTAGTGATGAGTAATGTTTGACATTTGAAACATTTACATTCTTTGTGTTCTTTATAGTCTAGAACCTGAGTTCATGGTTCTGTTTCTCCTGCAGGGTTTCTTTCAAGCTGGAATCCAGCTTCCTGCTATACAGTTTTATGTGTGAATTATCTGATCAGTTCTTCAGAAGAAACACAAAACCATGAGTTTAGGTCCCGGCAGGCCAAAGAAAATCTTCAGTGTATTTCCAATTCTACTACTGCATTAGAATCCTTTAATGGCTTAAGACCTTAGGCCTTTTTTATTATTGTTATTATTTATTTTAAGTTCCAGTTTTAAAGTAATTTGAAGAAAGTATCTTGCAAGTAAGGTTCATGCCATCCTGTTTCCAGTTTTCTTACTTTAGATGACTTGGGTTTCTAGTTAATACTACTGCCTTGACTGAAGAAGTATGTATGATGGGGAAATGGTGTTCAGTGGTGTGCTAAAGAGATTCTTTTTTTTCTACCTCTCCTGTCTTCTGTGGGTTTTTCTTTGGTTTTGCCTTTTTAGTGTTTTTTATTTGTTTGTTTTGTTTTTTAATCATTCTGAGGTCTTTTCCTCTGCTCTGGCTTCTCTCCATTCCTTCCTTTGCATTACTGGTTTTAATAGTCATCTTCGAATCAGAGAGTTCACCAAACTGAATATAGAGAAAAGGAAGGATTTAGATGCCATAACTTCAGTGCCACATACCTAAAGTGCATCCCAGCAATCTGAAATGACCCCTGTGCAAGTAGCTGTATTAGGATTGAATATTTATGTCTGTGTGTGTGTGCCTGTTTTTTTTTTTTCCTTAAATGCTTTTTATGAGTGTTTGCTATCGTTTGCAGCTTTTTTCAGGAATGGCCTTTATTCACGCACCTTACGTATTTTTTTGTCATGCTGTTTCTGATACTTGGAAAGCAAAGTATGCAAGCGAGTACTGTTGTTTTTTTATGACTTACACTTGGATATCCAAGATGAATGTGTAATAGAGTGACCAAATTTTGCCTGGAACTTTACTACAACAGTTCAAACATGCTCCTCTTTAATTGATGGTGCTTTAAATATAAATTCTGTTTACATATGCATTATTCGGAAATATGTTGTACAGTTTTTAAGCTGTATACCATTTACTATATAAGAAGTTGCCACAAACATTCTAAGAATCGTTTTTTGAAAAAAATCAATTATTTACCAAAATATTTAAAATTATATCATTTTACTGTAGTCATGTATTTAATTAACATGCATTATTAGTAATTATTCAGTGGAAGCAAACATTCAGCACCAAGAAGTATTGTATACAAAAGGGCCTTGAACTTCTGGTAAATGTTTATTGATGGCTTTTTGATGGCTTAGAATATTGCTATACCATGGGCCAAGTCTTGATTCCATTTCTTGCTTCCTTAATTTCCACTGATGTCAGTGGGACCATATGTGTGAGTAAGGGAATCTGGATTTAGCTGTAGAAGAGTGGTGATTTTAAAAATTGCTTTACATTCTACCATTCTCATCCTTTTTAGGGAACACTGCTATGTAGTTAACAATCCAACTAAATCAGCAAAATCCTTGGACAGCTTTGCTACCCCTGCTGCACAAAGCTATTGAAACAAAGTAACTTCTTTTAAAAAAACCCAAAAAATTCACAACACTTAGGCTGCATCCAGACATGCAGGGGTGTGAGGTTTGTGGCGCTGCAAACCTCTTTGTGCAGTGAACGTTAAAACATGTCCTATACTAGAACAAGCAGTGCTCTGGCTGCTGGCCAGGAGTCCTTGCTGCCCGACCTGTGGCCCCTGCTGCTATCAATGTTGGCCTCAGCCTCGAGCTCTCCCTGGCTGAACTGCCAGGAGGAGCTGGGCAAGGATAGTTTGCCCATTTATCCCACAACAAAACACACATGCAGGGGCATGCACTGCAGCAATTTGTGCTGCTGCAAGCACACACCCCTGCATGTCTGGATGCAGCCTTAATGGCTGCAAAAACCTGTCAGTATAGATGTTTACTTCAAAATTGAATATCATTTGTAAATAGAAAAGGACTCGAGCATAACGTAGTTTTGTGTTAATCCGGAAATTAATCATGACCTTTTGCAGTCTAGATTGTACCATAAAGGGAAGGTTCTCCCTTTATAAGTTGATGCAGGATTGTAAAGTTTTTTGTTTTAATTCATGGAAATTGCTAACTTTGTCTTCTGTTTTGAAAAAATATTTCTATGGCTATATGCTGTAGCATTCCTGTATACATTTTAAACGCTGAAAACCACATATACTATATGCCTCATACACAAAATTGTTACTGTCACTAAACGTTTGAAGTTCACAATTAAACCTCCAAATCCATTCTTAACCTTCTGTCCATTCTTAACCTTCAGTAATACAACATATCAGGAATTGTAAGGCCACAGACTGCTTGAGAAAACCCAGCTGTATGAATTAGATATTACAGTTAACCATATTCCTTTTTAAACAACATTCTAAAAATTGGGCTAAATGCACTTAGCATTTTGAAGAATTATAAGATTATTTAGACTGTATGAACTGTTAGTGAATCAGTTAGGAGGTAGCTATTCAAGCTATGTATGTTAATTGCAACAAAGGAAAAGGTTAATACAATTTAATGATGATACACATTTTATAATCTAGATTAAAGTTCAGAAAGTGTGGAACCACCAAGAAGCCATCAATAGAAAACTGACTTCATCTCAGTGTGCATTCATGTAGTGATAAGCACTTACCAACCTGGCTCAATTGTGAAATGCATTTGTAAATAAAGTGCAAACTATTCTAGAGCAGTAGTCATCTTCTGAAGCTGAAATTTTTTCTTCACATTGTAACATTAGTAGTATACCTAGCTTAGTATGCAGGTTCATACTTTGACTTTTGTTCCAATTCTACATCTGAAAGAGCATCAGACTCTGCCTGTCTTACAAAAATTACTCTGTCTAATCATGTTTATGTCCAGCTGATAGTACAGATGGGGTTTTGTCCACAAGTCTGGTAGAACCATGTTTGGTGCTTAACTGAATTAAGACACAGTTTAAGACATAAGACATAACGTGATTCTAATTTTTTATTGTTCTCCCAGGCAAGGGGGAAAAATATATTAAAAAATGGTCAGTCACATTTAAGCATGACTATTTTGGGCACTTTTTGGATTATAAATGTTCTGATGTTTATATTAAATATGTCAAAAATGCTGACATTCTTTTGATATTAAATTGGTATTAGAAGCAAACTGGTTTCCAGTCGCCTGCATTTGAAGTCCATGTGGTGTGAAAACATCTTCCTTTAGCAAGATGGAAGCGGTAAGTTAAATGCAAATCTGTTAAGCTTCCCTTTCAAATACAAGGATTTTACATTGCAGGGAATAATTATGCAACAGTTGCAGTACTGTTTAATGAATACCAATATAAAGTTAAATTTCAAATGTGTTAGGAATTCATAAAACAGTGTATGCAATATAGTGGCCATTAGCGAATGCCAAGTAGTTTCTTCTCTAAATCTCAGCCAAATATTTGTTACACACAAAATGCACTCTTTTGTTTAGGAAAATGCATAGTGTTTTTAAAAGTGAGTAAACAAATACGTAGAAGGAAATACTATCCAAAAAGTATGATATATTTTGTTTCATCTGTAAGATAACATACAAATATTGGGCTTTTTCCTCCCAAAAAATGTCTGAGTTCAAGTCTATTTTATTTTTACAAAGACTTATTGTACAATTCCTATTAACAGTGCATCAACTTGGATTTTGGATTGGTTTAAAAGTAGTAAAATCCCATTAGTAATAAGGAAAATATGTAGAATTAGTTGGATTTGTCAGAGCTTAGATGGAAAGTTGTATCACATTTAATCCTAGGAGGTAAAAACTACTAGGAGGTGTTAGCAGTTCTTACAAATGTACACATAATGCTACTGGATTTTCATAAGTACTGATAAGAAACCTTTAAAAACTGTCCAGTCTAACAAGTAATCCTCTATTTTTTTCATTTTTGTTTTTAAAAAAAAGCAAGCAGTTGTTTAGCTAAGTAAAGACAATATTATACAGCAATGCCTTAGAACTTATCCACTATAATTCGGTTGCTATACTTTGAAAATGAAAGATTTCGTACATTCCTGTACATTTTGTATTTACAGAATTTGTTAGAAGTCTATGCTTTTGCATATTGTTCTTTAAAAATGAAGTACCTTTATGTTGCATAAAAGTGATACATTTTTATCATGAAAGCATAGATCATTCTTTATTTCAACGTCATGGTTTAAAGATACACTGTCAAGGTTTATATACCCAAAATCTGACTTGCCATTTTTTCCTCTTCTTCCTGAACCGCAATATGTCTGAACAGTACCTACTCTGGTTTTATTAAAATGTTTGAATTTTGTCCTTTGAGGAAAATCAGTACTACACTCCAGACCATCTCTCTGTTAACCAGTGTGTTAGTCCTGTTGAGGAAAACCTTTAGTTAAAGGAGGAATTGATAAGATAATAATGAAATATCTGAATGTTAAGATTAGATGAAGGGTGGAAACCTTGATAGTGTCTTTTAAATACTTGCACACACTGACAAAAATCTGTCTTCTGCTGTGTCCATGTATCCCACTGACTTCAGTAAACTTGCACAAGTACAAAAGAGAACAGAACTTAGGGGCTCTTTTGGGAAATACCTCACTAAAGTATGAAGTCTGATTCTTCTGTATTGTCTCTTGTATAGTACAAAGTTGTGTATTTCTAGGAAATGCCTTCAGTTATAAATTCTAAGAGGAAGAAAACATAAAACTTTAAATCTAATTTTTATGCCACTTTTTAAAAACAACTGACATTCTGTGTATATAAAACCACAATGCTAAAAATTTAACATATCAAGGAAATTTGAAATGTATGTAGCCATACAGCTGAATGCATTACTGCAGTTCTACTAGGCACTGGTTTGAGAAGGACCTCGAAATAAGCACTTGTAAACAATAATATACTATTATGGATGAGCAACTGTAAGCTGTGCTAAATATTGATTTCAAAGTTATTAAAATAAAGAGGCCTATACTTTTTAATGTTCTTCTTTTAATCTAAATATCTGTGCACATGCCTTCCCTTAAGATATACATGTATCTGGCACAAATCCCATAGAAATTACTAGAAGACTTGTCCTTGACTTCAGCAGGTTTTGGATTAGCTCTTGGTAGCAGTGAGCAGTGCACCTTATTAACTGTCCTTTACATCTCATGATTTCATAGATTTCATCAGGTCCAGCCCCCCTACCCAAGGGGAAGGAAGTCAGCTAGGGTCAAAGGATCCCAGCAAGATAAGCATCCAAATGGTTCTTAAAGGTGTCCAGAGTATGTGCTTTCACCACCTCTGGGGGGAGTCTGGTCCAGGCCTTGGCAGCTCAGACCGTAAAGAAGTTTTTAGCTACGTCTAGCCTGAAACGGTCTTGTAGGAGTTTGTGACCGTTGGACCTTGTCATCCCTTGGGGTGCCCTGGTGAACAGGTGTTCCCCCAGTTCCTGATGCACACCCCTTATATACTTATAGGTTGCCACCAAGTCACCCCTGAGCCTGTGCTTTTCCAGGCTGAAGAGTCCCGTAGCTCAGAGCCTCTTTGTAAGACCTGTTCTCTTTCCCTCTGATCATGCATGTGGCTGTCCTCTGGACTCTTTCAAGCTTCTTCACGTCCTTCCTAAATTGTGAAGCTCTGAACTGGATGCAGTATTCCAGCTGCGGCCTCGCCAAGTCTGAGTACAGTGGGAGGATGACATCTATGGGCATCCCCATAGATGCAAGCCAAAGTTTTGTTCGCTTTGCCAGCTGCGATATCGCATTGGTGGCTCATGTTCATCTTGTGGTCAATCATGACCCCCAAGTCTCTTTCAGTCATGGTGCTAGTGAGTGTAGCTCTGCCAAACATATAAGTGTGATGCGATGTTTTTTCCCCCTGAGGTGGAGCACCTTGCATTTCTCCATATTGAATGCCATCAGGTTTTCATCCACCCACCTTGCAAGCCTATTGAGCTCAGCCTGGATCACCAGCCTATCCTCAGGTGTGGACATTTCCCCAAAGTTTGGTGTCCTCAGTGTACTTGGCCAGTCCACTTCTGACACCAGTGTGCAGATCATTTATGAAGACATTAAAGAGAACAGGTCCAAGAACAAAGCCTTGGGGGATACCACTAGTCACTGAGTGCCATGATGAAAATTTTAAAATAATATCTGGAAAGTGAGTAATATTGAGAGAGTTGCTGATTAGTTCTATTTAAACTTGATCTTGTACAGATTGGTTGCACATAAAATGTTTGTTAAATTATATTAGCATTGTCACTTGCCTTGATCCCACATACAGTCATGAAAATAGATCATGTTGATCATAATTGTTCATATATTAGACCTGATACACATACTATAATATTTTGTATATATTGATAAATAGCAGTGTTTATTGGTACTACTGGGGTTTAAGCTGTTCTGCTTAAAGTTTTAACAGTCTATTTATAACAAGAACAGTAAGCAGGTGAGATGTAAACAATGTCAGTACTTGCCTTATCTGATTTGCTAGCCCTACACTGTTGGATACAATGTGTGCTGGATGCCAAGTACTTGTACTCTTGAATCTTAAGTTCATGACGGACACTGCTGTCTTGGTGGTGCTTTACCTATTCAACAGAAATAGTTAATTAAAAATAAATAAATTAATACAACCTTTGCTATTTTTGTACCTTCTTATCTTAACCAAGCAGCATCTGAAGAGTATTTGAAGAGGAAAGGGTGCTTCATCTTTGGGGGTGCTTCAAAGTTACTGTTTAAGTGAGGGGTTGGTCTTGGTGTAGGTGGTGTGGGCCATTGAACTAGGAAATGCTGTCCTTTAGCATTGGTAGTCTGCCTATTTTCCTTCCTCTTTCCTGCCAACCTTGTTAATAATGGAGGATGGCCTACCTATTATAACAAAGCCTCAGGCTGGTATATACTTCCAACTACATCAGGACATTCTCACTTTCCACTTCCTTAATGCATGGTAGTTTGGGTGGAGATAAACTTTTTCTAGTGCAGCTGGAAAATATTGGGCATCCATCTGCCACTAACTAAAATAGCATTCTAAATAAAGTACTCCATGTAAAACTTGATAAGGAAAACTAAGTTAAGTATTGTTAATGAAAATAAATGTACTCCTCCTACTGGAAGCTAATGATACTTAAGGGATGGTATGTTTCCTCATAGAGGGTGGATGAAGGTTTTTAATTCCACCAAAGCTACAAAATAGGCAGCTTTTTTTCATAGGTGCTAACAAGGGGCTGCAACCTGAATCTGATACGTAATAGGCCTGTACAAAGTGGCTAGTATTCGCTTTGGATTTGGATTTGGTCGATTTGGGGGACAGATTCAATTTGGTGATTCAAATCACTGTCCCAAATCGATTCAGCCGAATCTGACTCAGAGATTTGGCTGCTGCCGAACCGGCCAAAT
>NW_005842587.1:0-14174 GCF_000455745.1 Alligator sinensis
AGATTTCGCAGGCAGTATCCTGAAGGGACATAGATCAGCACTCAATTAAGTTGTCTGCTTAGAAATAAAAGGATTCTTGTCACATCACCCTCAATGAGCAAAATTCCTCTAAGTAGCAAGGAAACTATTAAACTCCTCAAATAGGAGCTTTAATCTAGTATTTAGACTCACAGTAAATATCCCTTCCAGACACCAAACTCAGCACCTCTCAGTTTCCTGTCTATGAAACTATTTTTCATAGTGGTTGGTAGTTTCAGCTGGAGAGTACAGGAATTAGTAAACTTGTCAGTCAAGCTTTGATGATGTTCTCTTTAAATAAAGTTTCTTTAGTACATTTGAGAACTTCATACATGAAGGAGATTCCAACCCTCATAAAAAAGAAAGCAAAATATATACTAAAAGAAACAGTAAATAAGAATATAAACGTGTGTCCCTAGTGTATCTACCAAGCCCATTAGCTTTACCTTAAGAAAATCTATATCTCTAGATGCAGAAAATAATTGATAATGCATTTAACATATTTTAAATCCAAATGAGATGGATATATATGGACAAACAATGATTGATTAAGTTTAAAACAGTTAACCAAAGGTCAAGGGTTTTTGTGCACTGTTTTAAAGCATTTGCTAAGCATTTTGTATGTTAAATGTATTTATTATAACAGGAAAAAATATTGTGATGAATACTTAACAGCTAACCTATAATATCATGGACCTTTCACGCCTTTGGATAACTACTGACTACTCAAAACTATCGGGGTACAATACTTGAGCTTTCCAGTTCTTCCATTATTAATTGTGAAGCCAGGTCGGGAACCTGGCTTCACATTATTAATTGATGGATTATTAATTGAATACAATATTGTATATGGGCACCTCTAGTGTTTTGACACGAAAGGCTCTACAAACAACTTACAGCAGAATGAATACAAAACTGAATTTACCAACATTTTATTGGGTAAAAAGTGTGTCATTTTCAAAATCAATGTAATAAAAAGTCTCAGCTAATTAGCAGAAAATTTTAAAGTAAACCAAGGCATATTTACATGTTCAGCAATTTCTTAATACATTAAAAACAACTTTCTAATTTATGTTCATAATTCAAAAATGATTCTTTTAGAATTATGTGAAACATCTTTTCACTTCACTCCCAAGGCATATGACAATGTATATAGTAATTCTTTATACCTGACATTTAATGTGCCTTTGAGACTTATTATTCTTACCCAAAAGGTTGCTAAACATATTTAAAAATTTAACTAGGACCTAGTGCCATTGCTGTGTTCTTCAAAATTCCTGTTTTCCCACCTAATTCTCTCTGCTTTGGCACAGAATATATTTGGATAACTTCCAGTACCTATTTGCAAGGCTCTCCCACAGGAACTTTGATTAGAAATTAAAAGAAGAAAACACTTTGTCACCATTAGGTGGCTCACTATGAATGTGCTTGTGATAGTACCAGCCATGTCACCCCTCCTCCACTTTGCTTTTGCTTTCAGGACCTGCTGCTGCTGCTATGAGCTTTTCTACAATGTGTGAGTCATTTACAGGAATAAGGAGAAAAAGACCCTGTCTTTGAGTTCCAGAATACTAGAGACCTGGGTCTTACTCTAAGGACAGTGTTCACAAACTGTAGCCTAAGCAGAGAGCTTTATTTGCCTCACATAACTGCTTGCTCCTTTGTTCCTTGTGTCCTTGGCAGAGGCTGAAAGAAATGGGCCTGTAATACTTGGGCCCTGCTGTGCCACTTAAAGAAATAATAAGCCATTGTCTTCATTAAGCAACCCTTGTTTTAGCAAACAGAATCCAGATACTGAAAAGGGAACATTTTCAAGGGGGGAGAATTAGAGACAGGGATGCTTTACAAAATTCCCTAGAGAAACTGCTTTGTTTCCACTATTTTATTGCTACTTACTGAGAAGATTCATATTCAAATAGGTTGGGGTTGTGAATCGGTCGTTTGCACATTCTCATGCACCCAGGAAGGGTATGATTATGGCTAATTACAATGACGAATGAAATCCTAACAAGGGTGCTCAATCAGATTGCTGTTCATGCATGAAGTAACTAAGGCCAACCAATGGAGGTGTGATTTTGGTAATTACAAACAATGTGGCTAAGTTGAAAAAAGCTTAGTAAATCTGCTGAAGACAAAATAAGGTCTAATTAATCACTTTAAGTTCTGAATTCTCCAGATGATCTGCATGCTCTGTTCTTTTTTGCATTCTTTTAATAGACTCCATCTAAGGGATAAGAATGCTTCCCTGTTGCTCACACTTTCATTGGATGGAAGAATGCAACTGTTTCAAAGTGTTCCAACTATTCCCTTGTGACAATCATGTTGCAACCTGTTTTTAATGCAAGTAAAATGGAATGTTAGAAGAATAAACATACTGGTATTTGCTTTGCTTGCAGCGTCCTTATCTGTTGAGGGGGAAGGTAAGAGGGTATGAGATAATGTTGCTGCAGGATGTCGTAGTATATTATTGATCTAGATCCCAGTCTTTTTCCTCATTGAAGTAAATGGAAATGTTGCCATTAACTCAAAAAGTGGCAGGTTTGAACCCTTATGAGGCATATAGCAGTATTCAGACATTATTGATTATTTGTAACAAATCTTAAATTTTCATCTGTTTGCTTTTGAACAAGAAAATATTATGAATTCCATTTTCAGTTATAAATAATCATGTTTGTGAAGTTGAAACGTGTATCCCCCAGGGAACAAAATTTATAGGGCAGGGCAGTTTCTGCCTCGTATATTAAAATATCCCCCACCAATCAATCTACACATTCAGGAACTGGCACCAATTTTATACACATGAGATCTTCTGAAATTATGTTTTAGCAATATAGTAGGTGTTGTAACAGTCAGGAATCCATAACCTGTCTTGAGAATCCTGCAGGTTGGAGGAGTGTTCTCTGTGTTCAGTCTCAGCCGTACAAAAGAGGCCACCTGCAAAAAGTCTCATTAATTTTATTGAGATCTGCCTGGACAGATCCTGCCTTTGCAGGATAATTAGCTTAGATTGTAAAATCATAGGAAAAGGATGTTTTTTCATGTTCTATATATTTTACAAAGCTGAGCCCATAGTGAGTAATATTCAAGTGATAATAGTAATTCTTACTTATGTTTCCAGAAATCAGTGACAGACCACTTTGGATTGGGTGTTATCTCTATCTTTCTAGCATTTATTTTGTACCCTAGAACTTTGCTTAGGTCATCTCCCCAATAATCTTTACTGGGACTATTTCTGATGTTCAAACTTGTTATCAATTTCCCCAGGCTCTTTTTTTTTTTAATAGAAGGAATCATTAGTACCACAAAACTATCTTTTCTTTGTCCCATATATTGATCAGATAGAAGGAGACTGAATATCAACTCTTGACCAAATAACTTTAATTTCTGATAACTTGTGAGCCGTCAGGACGAGAAAAGATGAAACTACTTAGACTCAGAAGGTTTAAAAATACAAAATGATGGTGCTAAAAGAACTTTCATTTCTACCCAGGAGGACTTTTACAATCTTTTCTCCAATGCCTGATGAAGGATGTTTGTGCCTAAAAGCTTGCAATTAAAGAATTTTTTTTTCCAAAAATCTTGTTGGTTTAATAAAAGATATCATCTCTACTTAGTCCTGATTGCCTTGGTGCTAACAGATGCTTTTAAAAATCTTTCTAAAATATGTGATTACATAATTAGGGGCCTCCATAAATAGCACTGGAAGTGCTCCCTACAGCAGCTCCTTTAATGTTTTTCATCTTGTCACTTGCACACATCCCCCCATGATTGGGAGAAGGGCTTTGCCAGCGGGGCCATTTGCTGCTGATCACTGGGGAAGTGAAAACCGCAGCATATTTAAAACCATGATTTTCGTTTTGCCATTGATGAACATCAAATGGCCTGGCTGGCAGGACACCTCCACCAATCAGGGGCAGAGGGGGACAAGCTACAAAATGAAAAACATTAAAGGAGCTGCTGCAGGGGGCATTTCTGGAGCGATTTATGGAGATCCCTACCATAGTATAAAATTATGGCATGAGGCACATAATTTATCTTGCCATTCATAGGTAAAAAAAAAAAAATCATCCCAAATTATTTTGAATTAAATATTACATCATACAACTTATTGACAATCTAAGAGTCTACAATATGGCAGAATGTAGGACACACCTCTCTGAACAAGTCCGTCTTCAAAGTGCTATCCTGTTCTGCCTTCTGCCTGATATTAGATTAACACAGCTAAATACTCTAATAATCTAAAATATTTGTCACAGTTAACAAGCTAACTGAACATGTGATCTCATCTAGTCCCTTCATATGCACCCCTCTCAAAATTAGGCCTCAGCCATCAAATTTTCTTTATCATAAAAGCATGCAGTTCTCTTATTCAGACAAGATTTACAGCTGCAGTTCCCTCTTATTCATAACTAACTCAGCAGGCCTTACTAACATTCAGTACTGGTAGTTCCGTTCCATTCAGAAGCAATGACAGCGGTATCCAGTAACAAAATAGCCTGCAGGGAAAGTATCCTCTAAAAGCATAGACTTTTTTATCACCTCCATTTGCTTTCAAGTGTGTGCCAAGATGTTCTAATCTTGGGAGGAGGCAGGGTAGATATGCACCTCATAGGCTAAGTTATACTTAGAGAGAATAAGCTTTTGTGAACTCAAGCTCACTTCATCACATGCTGTGAAAAGACAAAAATAGAACAGTGCATAAAGCAGAGTGAGTGATTTGAATACAAAAGGTAGGACAGGAAGAGGAAATGGGGGCAGCAAAAAAGAAAAGAACCCATAGGAACAAATGGAGTCACAAAAGCTAATCTGGGTAATAGGATAAGAATCTGTAGTCCCTGTTCAAACTATATTTAACACAATGGATGATTTCTTGTTCTGCATTTTCTCATTCAAACTGTTTTTTTTTCTCTGCTTGTCTTTTTACAGTATCTGATTAAGTGAGCTCAAGTTCACAAAAGCTTATGCTCTCTATATATTTTATTTATTTAGTTTATAAATTGCATATATACCCTGTCTTCTGCTTGACTTCAGACTAACACAACTACCAACCTGTCTCTAATCTTGGGAATCATTGTGTTGCCTTACTCTTTGCTCTTCCAAGAGCCCCTTTAAATTAAAACAATGTAGTCTGTATAACAAATATTTATGTACAGTAATATAAATTAGAATATAATTATGTTTCAATAACTGCATAATGTCCAATATACATTAAAGTATTATTTCCCATTGTCCTTAGATTATTACATAGTAGCTATATGTAGTATTAGAGTGATGCTGCAGTCATAACAGTTCAGAAATTATGTGAAAGGCAAGGATTTTTCTAGGTGTCATCAGGTAACCTGATGAATTTTGAATTTTGCATAGCAGTTATATGTTTCACAGGCTAGGGACAGAAGTTAAACATAAACCAGTAAAAGTAATCAGAAACTAGTTTAAACCTGTAACAGAACAGAAGTTCAGTGCACATAAACTGGTTTCAAAATGGCTGAACTCAGTTTAAGATAAACCTAGATGAATGTAGTATCAGACTTAACTGATTTAGGTTAAACCGTTCCATGGAACTTCTGTCCTAGATCCCCTCCTGACTTAAGTTATGTCCCAATCCCCCAGCATCAAAGCATACATTGCCCCCTTCCCTGGGGTAACCCCCCTCGCAGGGCAGGAGGGGTGGCCTCTGCCTTGCTGTCTGCTTTGGCTGAGCTGGGGCCAGCCCCAACCAATGGCTGTCACAAACCTAAGGCAGCAATGCCTCTGATCCCCAGCCTGATCCTGCCTTTCCTTTCCACCCTGCAGGGCAGCAGAGGTAGGGGGACATGGGGGGAATAGAGCCCCCTAACCTAAGCCCCAAGCCCAGGCCTGCAAGAGTTGCCCCCACCTCAGAACAGGCCAGCACATCACTGTCCCACTGGGAGGAGGGGGAAAGGAATCCCCCCCCTCCTGAGGCCGGCCCCCAAACCCAGCATCTGCCCACATCCAGGGACCCTTAGCTTCTGAAGGGTTTTCCCTGGCTGGTCTGGGATACCCCAGCCATGGTTTGCCCAGCTCTGACAGGGATGATTCCTTCACCCTGCATGGCTAGGCTAGCATGAGTCACTGATGTGCAGGGGGCATGGGAGAACAAAGCTCCCCACCCTAGTCTCAACGCCCTGAGCTGGGATCTTCCCAGGTGGGGTGGGGACCAGGCCCCAGTGGGGGTTTCCCCTATCCCTGCCCAGCTGGGCTAGCTCCATGGAAGAAAGGATTGGGCCCCACTGCCCAGCACAAGCCCCCAAGGCTGCCTGGTGCATCTTGACTGCTGCCACTGGTGCCATGTTCTGCAGGGGATGCACCAGATGAGCCTGATCCTGCCCTCTATGGGGCGCTTCCATCCCTACCACCTGGCACATGCCCCTGGGGCTGCCTCGAGCATCTTGCTAGCTGTTGCTTGTGCCAAGCTCCAGGGACATGCCATGTGGCCCAGGGGGCTTGAACTGGGTGGCAGGGCTTTTCCAAGGCCATAAAAGAATCACTTATGTGTTACCTATAAATCCTTTATCTCACAGCTGTTTTCTATCAAAGATATATAGATGTGGATAGCAGTGATGGCTATCTATGTTACAGAAAAGTTGATTAAACAATTCATATTTTTGAGATGTTACCTTAAATAAACTGGAAAGAAAATTTATTTTTGTAATCATTAACAAAAATATGCTACAAGTTAAACTTAAGCCAATTGATTTAAACCACCTGAATCAAAATGGTACCAAACTGCTGGCACAAAATGTTAGGTGCAGAAAAGCACACAGTTGAGCTTGACATACCCTATAGGGGTGAAACCATAAACAGTGGGAATGAGACACAAGGAGGGAGTGCTCAGGTGAAACACAAGGAAGACCAGCACAAACAAATAGATTTACTGATTAAAAGTTCATAAGTAGCCAACCAGGTACCAATAAAAGTAATAGCACTTTTATGGAAAGCAGACCAAAAGTAAGTCAGCATGGTTTAATGGCAGAGTTGCAGAGGCGAGGCAATAAACAGAAAAAAAAGGCTTCTTTCAAAAGATGCCAATTCTAATGAGGAAAATAAAAATGAAAACAGGCAAAAATAAGCAGAACTATACTTACACTATCATGGGCTCTACATTAGGTGTTACCATAGGAAAGAGATCTGGGAGTCATTGTGGACAGCTTGCTGAAAACATCAGCTCAGTGCTCAGCAGCAGCCAAAAGGCAAAGAGAATGTTAGGAATATTAAGAAGGGAGATATAAACAAAACATAAAGTATCATTATGCTCTTTATAAATCCATGGTGTCTCCACACCTTGAATACTGTGTCAAGTTTTGGTCCCCACACCTCAAAAAGGATGTTTTTGTCCTACTTCCTGTGTTAAAGTAGTAAAACATACATACTGTCCATAACTAAAATAGAAATCATTCATTGCTTTTGACTACTTGAACATCAAAGCATATTCCTATGTGTCTATGTAGCATAGTGCAGCGTAGAGATACCTATGGTAGCTCATTTAATGCTTTAAAATCTGTGATAGCTCAAATACTAGAAGCAATATAGCCACATTGATTCTGCCCAGTCTACTTTATTGTGTTTTCCAAAACTTTTTTTGTGTAGAGGAAATCTCAGTAATCTAAAGTCCACATGGGTAGCAACTGCAACAGTCTGTCCCTCATACATGCTATAGCATGTGAATGCCATGCTGCTGGAAGGTACATCAATTTTCCAATAATTCCTAACAGATATATGATTCCCTTGGAGTCTATAACTAACTGGCATATAGTGAAGTATTCATCTCTAGGATGCTTGGGGCCAGTGCTCAGTAGGCTATGCATTGGCCAAACAGGTATGCAGCTGTGCCCAGTTTGTGCACCTAAATCCTTAAATTGCAGCTAGATAGAAGTCAGCCAATCACTAAAAGGTATTAGTTGCCACAGGAGGAGGCCCCTCATGTTTTCACCCCAATAGCTGAACAATTAGGGACCTCATTCAAGAAACGAGATACTTTGGTAATAGGACCATCTTACCTGGAGGGGAATGTCAACTTACAAATTTCTGACTTCCTGGGATCATGCTGTAAGCACTGTGTGCTTTTCAGGGTTTTCTCCTAGGGAACCAAGAGGAGATATGTTGAGATTGCAGGAAAAGTGCAAGTCAGAGAGTATGTGGCTCAATGGCATGCATGCTATATTTAAAGCCCTGAATTCAGAGATTCATAGATGTTTGGGTTAGAAGGGACCTCAGTAGATCATCGAGTCCAACCGCCTGCCCTGGGCAAGAAAGAGTGCTGGGGTCAGATGACCCCAGCCAGGTGCATGTCCAGTCTCCTCTTAAAAAACCCCAAGTTAGAGGAGAGCACCACCTTCCTTGGAAGCCCAGTCCAGATTCTGGCAACCTTTACTTGGAAGAAGTTCTTCCAGATGCCTAACCTAAATCTGCTCTCCATCAGTTTGTGGCCATTGTGCCTAGTTACTCTAAGCGGTAACTAGAATTCTAGCCAGACTCTTGTGGTGAATGGGACCAACTTCTCCATTGCCCTGTTCACCATCCATTTACCTGACTATTAAACACAAGGTACAGAAAGAGGTGCTGGAAAAGGCCTGGTCAAACACCTGGCGTGTGGTATGGTAATTAGAGCATTCTATGGAGAAGTCAGAAAGAGAAAAATTCAACCCCCTTTTGGGGGACAGGGAAAAGCACCGCTCTTTCACTGCATACCACAAGCACCCTTCCACCCAAATTCATCCCTCCAAAATTGGGTTGCATATATTAAGCAGGGAAGCTGATTTTTCTTTTCTATAATAGAAGCAGGGTAGAAGAGAGCAATTAGACACTGTGACTCAGCTTCCAAGGTGGCTGCTGCTTTTCCTTGGGGCTGAACAGCAAGGTCCAGTGTTAAACCTTTCAAAGCTGCTGTGAGAGGCAGTAGTTTTTGGCTGAAAAACCACTGAGCTGCTTGAAGGTGAGCGAGCTGCTGCATGCAGTCTGTAGCATCTCGATGAGGCCTATAGTGTGGAAACAACATTCTTATTTACAGGAACTTATATAAAGAACTATTTACAGTAAAGAAGTAACAGTCTTGCTACTGCCTTTGTCAGGATTTGGGGCCTAGTCTTGCTCTCCTGCCATGCCAAATTCCTGCTGCCTCATTAAGACTGTTCCCTGGGATGCCACACTTTCTGGAAATTCTGGGCAATTGAAAAGTGCTAATTGAATGCTCCCATGCATCATGTGTAACAGCGGCACAGCACACCTTCTCACTGAGAAAACTGAGGTGGTGTGCCTTAAACTAAAACACATTGAATGTGTTTTAGTTCAAAGCGCACCACTGCCATTTTCTCAGTGCAGAGGTGCCCTGAGCCACTAATACACGTGATGTGCAAGGCTGCCAGAGCATGTCAATTTAAGTGCTCCAGCAGACTCGATTAATCAAGTCTGCTCTGACCAATTGGATTTCCAGCGCGTCAGAGCAGGCTCCCTGCATGGTTGTAAGTGCCCTCTATGTTTCCAGGAGGATTTACTCTAAGTTACCCAGTCGACATGACTCCAAACACTTTTTTCCTATATTTTGCCTTCCAAAAAAAAGGTGGGTGTTTTATTGGGGGTGTGTCATTTGTGAGAAAACACAGTAAATAAAGGGAAAATAAAAATGCATAATAAGATTCAAGTAGCAGTGTCAAACTGTTCTTATGGTTTACATGCAGCATTTTTTTTTATATTTTAAATTTTGACTTCAGGGGGATTATATGTAACTTCTTTTGATTTGTTTTGTTTTTTAAAGAAAACAATGCTATAGCTGGTACATGGAGCTGAAATCTTACTTTAAATAAAAATAAAAACTTAATTTTCCAGTAGTTCTCACAGTTATGGATAAGTGGTACGCTTATCATTCTGCTAACCAAAGTAAAAAGAGTGCAGTTTTCTTTTAGTTCATGTTCAAAATCCACAATAAGGATGTCACATTTAAAGTATGTTTCATTTTATAGCAAATGTAAAATGAAGAGATATTTTTAATATATTGAAATGTCTCACTCGTCTTCAGTGAACTGTAATTATACAAAGAACAAAAAGTATGGACATTACACAGAAGTCAGGCCTTTTGTTTGATATGTTTGAAATTTTTCTCTTATCTGAGACTCTTTACAATTCTAACAATTTTGATTTGTCCCATCAGTTTGTAACAAAATACATTTTCACACTTTATATACATCTTGCTTTATGTTTTTGAGAATTTACAGTACATAAAATAATCAGAACAGGAAACATTTCAAGTCTTTATATCTCACAAATAGAAAAGAGAGGCAAACTTCTGTTCATCTTTCTCAAACAAACCTTACTACGCACCATATGCAGATTATTAATAGTTTATCCTACAGTATATTACAGTAAATATTATTGCAGTCTTCAAGCAGAGAAGTTTTAAGTACTGTTTGCTAATGGGCTGATCCATTTTGTACACTTGTAATGAGACTGAATCCTATTTCAATTGAGCAGGTTAGAACTTCATGTGCAGCTGCTACAACTTTTACATTTTAGCTGTACTCGTTGAAGACATGAGCAACAATATTCCCTTCAGGACAGCTTAAAAAAAAAGAAAGAAAGGCAAACAGCTGAATTCTTGCTTTTGACTGAGTGTTTGTTACTAACCAAACAGGAATGGACATGCACTGGTTGCTGGGTAACCTGCAGCTGCTCCAGTAAGAATATCCTATGGCAAGTGTTTCTCCGGGCAGTGGTATTTAGGACTTTGCCTCCTACAGACGTTAGAAGAAACAGTCTATACACAAGTACATTCAGCAACGCCCCCCCCCCCCCAACAAAAACTGTTATTATCTTTGCTGAAAGTCTTACAGGACATATCTAAGATCTTTTTTTGCCCTTTCTAAACATTACGTAAATTTTAATGTTACTGATATAACCATTAGAGAGTTGGCACGTTTTGATTGTAGCTTTATTATCATTCAGTTCAACTGAGCTAAAGCAAGACACTATGACTTAATGTGTCCTGCTGCCAGGAACACTAGTTTCCTGTTAAAATAGATATGCATTTGGTAGCGAACTATTAAAGAACAGTTTTGGAAAATCCTGTATTCGTTGCCTAGAACTGTCATATGACAGTGCAGATAAGCTCTACTATGTAGTCAGAAAATAAGTGCTTCTCTTCATGTAAGTGATTAATTAAAATCATAAATTAAACTATGGATCAGTATATCATGAATATTTGAATAAATAAATTTAAAAATCATATGAGCACTTTTTAAAATGTCGTTTATGATACCTTTCCCCCCTCCTATTCAAATTTTCTGAACTCCTTTCTCTGTACTGGTACCAAGGAAATCTGCTGCCATAGTTTAATTTTTTATCATAAAACTAATAGAGTACCATGCCAGAAAAAATTACTTTTGTATTTTACCGAAAACCTGATCATTTAAAAGTATCATAAATATAGTTTCAGTTTTCATCAATGCAAAGTCTTTCCAGTCTAGCCTGCAAATATGTACATTAATTGGGTGAGATTTTCTTTGTACTGAGATACTAAACCAGAAAGGTAAAAGCACAATCCTAAAAAGAAAGCCTTAAAAACAAAACCTGTAAAATAGCATTGTATTAATCTTACGTTAACAAATGTTTTCATCTAACAAAAATCCAGGTCCAAAAATGTAAGGTGTATAATTGCTATGGTACATACTAGCTGGTCAGAGTACAATTAATGGGACTTGTAGCAATCAAGTAAGAATTATTAAAATAGGAAAAAAGGTAGAAGAACTGAAAAAGGAGGATCCATCTGAGCATGAATGGTCGGAGGCAGGCAAGAAATTGGCAGTGCCTACTCCTCATTCTTCCAAGGCAAGTTATTCACTTCCTTTAAAAATGCATAAAGTGAGCTGTGTAAAACCTCCTAGAAATGTAAGGGCTATACATTGTGATAACATTTCCAAATTCTTTTTCATTATAAATATAGCTATTTAAAACAATATTTCATAATTGTAGTGAAACATTAATGACCTTATAGTACAGCAATTAATTCAGAGTGATAACCTCATTTCAGTGCACACCTGAAATAAGCTGAGTAGCATCATGAGTGTTCTGAAATGTCTTATTCTTACAAAAGGGATTTTGGCTACAATCCCACTCCAAGCATTGCCATGCTTAAATTTTGGGTCCCTTCTTAGAAGTAGAATCACAAACCTGTTAGGTGTCTCAGTTCTCCAGACTGTGTATGGGAGAGTCAGGAAGCTAGGAATGGGATCCTGCTAGCAAGCTAAACAGTTAGACACCTAAGCTATGACTTGGAAATGCTGAAGAGAGGGATGTATATGAAATCCTCTCTCTCTCCCCCTCTCCCCCCCCCCCATATATACACACCCACACATGTACACACACACATATATATCTTTTTCTGCAAACTTTCAGGCTCAAATGCCCTTCATCAGGCTCTGGGAAAATTAAAGATGGTAAAAAGTCTGTATAGGTAGGAAATAAACTTCATTTTTGCACAGAGGGAGCTGGAGATGGAAAATCTGTCGCTGTGGGTCCATGAGAGTGTCTCTGTGAGTTGTTCTGAATTGCTCTTTGTTGTGTAGAGCAGGTAAGATTCCTTCCCTGGAGGTGTCAGATGGCAGGCAGGGAGGTTTAAAATTTTTTCTTGGTCTTCTGCACTGAAGTTTAAAATCCAAAATTGGCTAAAATTTGGCATCTTCCATGTTTCAAGGATGTATTTGATAGCCATGTTGGTCTGAGACAAAAAGAAAATTTCCAGCTCCCTCTGTGCAAAAATGAAGTTTATTTCCTACCTATACAGACTTTTTACCATCTTTAATTTTCCCAGAGCCTGATGAAGGGCATTTGAGCCTGGCTGATGAAGGGCGTTCAAGCCCGAAAGCTTGCAGAAAAATATATTTTTTGCTATTTCCAACTGGTCCAATGAAAGGTATTATTTCTGAACAAAGGGTTCTAGATTTTTGCATTTTTTTGTCTCAGACCAACATAGCTACCAAATACAGCCCTGTAACGTCCCTCTGGGTACACATTCACCATTTTCTTTTCAGAATGAGCTGATAACAGAAGTGCCATTGCTACTTGCTCTCATGAAAAATGTACCAGTTGTCACAACCCAAGGGTGTGATTTTTGTTTGTGTGTGCTTTGGCACCGCTGAATTATTTTCCCGCTGTTTGAAGCTTTCTTTGCGGGGTGCATTTCTTCTTTGCAGCATAGAAATGCACGTTGCAAGGAGTTCCCGCCATTTGTATTTAAATTCAACCCCCCCCCACTATTGGTTGTTTCTAAATTATTCCCACGTGGCGGCTAGCGATTGGCTTGCTAGCTGTATAAGAGGCTTGAGTGGTTTCTGCCCAAGTTGGAGGACTCCACGACCATCAGGAGGAGGAGACTTCACGTCTCGTGAAGATCTCTAAGCGCTGCGGAGCCTATTGGACCCAGTGTGTATATCAAGAAGGCTACAGGGGTCTGATCAGCCTCTCGCCTCTCCCCGTCGCCGAGCGCAATCCTCGACGTATCCCTCTTCCCTGCACGCAAAAAGTTCCACGGAGCCTCGACAACTCCGTGTGAGTCAGAGTTAGAGTTTTGTCCAAGGCCTTAACATAGGGATTTAAGCGGAGCTTTACCTGGGAAACTGTCCAGCCTACACCACGACCATTTACGGTGTAAGTAAACAATCTTGAATCAACCACTAAGCGTCCATGCCTAATTCTACCGTGTCACCTGCTTTCTCTGACCCAGCGTGTCTGGGCTGCTGGCCACAGCCCATGGCGCGAAAAAAGGGCCCCGGAACGCTCCCGGCCCACACATGGCAACGAGGATGGGATCAGGAGAAAGCACGCTGGAGCTAAAATTAGTTAAGAACTGCCCTTGGCTCAGTGAAAAACGCCAAGTGAAAAGTTTTATGGAACTGGAAGCGCATATCGCTTACCACCAGGCGGGCGGAATGGGTGAGAGATGTATCAGCGGACGTCTTTCGCTGAAGGGAGAAGAGGGAGCTTCCGAAGACGGAGCCCCGAGAGAGAGGGAAGTGTATTTGCACCCCGCGGCATTCGGGTGTATGATGAGCGACAAGCGGGTCCTGTTCAGGCCCCTCGATACTGTGTCCCTCGCCAGAGTCAACCCGACGGGCGCAGTGAACCCGACCCTCACCCGGGAGTGTGCC
>NW_005842587.1:15862-30498 GCF_000455745.1 Alligator sinensis
GGTGGCTAGCGATTGGCTTGCTAGCTGTATAAGAGGCTTGAGTGGTTTCCGCCCAAGTTGGAGGACTCCACGACCATCAGGAGGAGGAGACTTCATGTCTCATGAAGATCTCTAAGCGCTGCGGAGCCTATTGGACCCAGCGTGTATATCAAGAAGGCTACAGGGGTCTGATCAGCCTCTCGCCTCTCCCCGTCGCCGAGCGCAATCCTCGACGTATCCCTCTTCCCTGCACGCAAAAAGTTCCACGGAGCTTCGACAACTCCGTGTGAGTCAGAGTTTTGTCCAAGTCCTTAACATAGGGATTTAAGCGGAGCTTTACCTGGGAAACTGTCCAGCCTACACCACGACCATCTACAGTGTAAGTAAACAATCTTGAATCAACCACTAAGCGTCTGTGCCTAATTCTAGCGTGTCGCCTGCTTTCTCCGACCCAGCGTGTCCGGACTGCTGGCCACAGCCCGCGGCGCAAAAAAAGGGCCCCGGATCGCTCCCGGCATGAAGTAAGCATGAAGTAGAGGCTAATATTACTAGAATTAGTATTCCAACCGTGCAGTGGGGCCAGTGAAAGATATTACCCAAAGATCCTTGCCAACCAGTGCTTTTTGATAGGTATACCATATAAAGCAGCTCTTCCATGTTTCTTTCACATTCCCCTGAATAGTTGTGCTAAGCTTCCGTGAGCATGTTGGGAAGCATCTTGTCTTCCTATTGGAGCTGTATTTCCTCCCCAAGTTTGAGAGGACACTTGTCCTATCTTTGTTTTGAATCTCCAGTATGACTGATATGGAATAAAGCGGATGTGACCCTAGGTGGCATTAGAACTGACACAAGATGGCTTATGATTTTAATGTTAAAAGATTATGTAAAAGTTATAACTTACAATAGATACACAAAGTGCTATACATAATTGCGCAAACGATTGGATCTCTGGAAATATCTTTTGTGTCCTAAATATAATTACCAGATGAAGTAAATAGAAAGTCATCATCTAGCATATTTGGATAGTACTTAATTCTTATTATTGTACCACTCTCAAGAGATACAATGATTAAGACATCCTAAAATAGATAGCCTTGCAAAACAGACAAACCTTTCCAGCTCTTATATCTTTTGTGGGCCAGCCATTGCAGAAATATAGTTCTTTTGTCATCAGTATCTCTTAAATTTTTGGCAAGCCTTCAGACATATGGTCATTTCTGGGAATATAACATTTTCCAAAAATGTGGATCATGGTGACTATATGTTACATATAATAATAGCTTAATTTGGTAAAAAGTAAAAAAATAAAGTAACATTCTGATTTCTTGCTTGCATACATAATTTACATAAAATAAAAATTAAAAACCTTAATTTCTCATTAGGGGATGTTGTCAGCAAGGAGAAGAGGAAATTGTGTCTTCCGTAAAAAGATAAGCGGTACATAAAGAAAATGTTCTTTTCTGTTACTGTGCTGAGATACATACTAAAGTAAGTGCAGCACAGAAACAGATAAACTTTTGATTACTCATTTTCATTTATTATAATAAAATTAATTAATTATAATTCTTACAATAAGCCTGCAGGGTTTTGCACATCTATATTCAGTACCAGCCCACAGCAGTAAGAACAGACAAACAGAGAAAGAAAACTAAGCCTCAATAGGATAACTTCTAGGCAAATCATATGCAGAATAAAATTACAGGTTTCAGAAGTCTCATTTAATTATTACTGTGTAGCCCTGATAAGATCACTTCTATTGAGATAAATTGGACAGGATAATTTTCAGAAGTTAAAATTCATTTTTTAGAGCAAAAGCATGATAAGGTTACAGCTGTCAATGTAAAACATAACATAAAATTATAATTATACATAGCTAACTTTTTCCCCAGTTAGTTAACAGCTTCATTTTTTATAAGATTTCAGAGTTCATTGTATACTTTTATTTTTATAAAATGATCCCACTAGTTAAATTCACCAATTTTTCTAACATGGAGATTTCAAACTCAGCATTTGACTTTCCTGACTTGGAGTTTTCTGAGTTATAGCTTTGGTCTGATTTATTACTTTTCTTTAATCAATATTCAGTACAAATGTGCTTTTCTTACTTGACTAATGTCTGCTTTTTTAGATGTTTATATCAGAGATACAGTTTTGTAAAATTAATCCATTTATATAATCCACTCTGTAAAATAAAAAAAAAAACAGAAATGAAAAAAAAGGGGGGGGGAACTAATACAGTCATGCAGACTGCTTCTTGCTTCTTTCACATATCATACTACAATGTATTGGTGTTCATTCACAGGAAATCTAAGCTGAAGTACTACCCTCAGTGAAATCAATAGGACTTTTGGTAGAGATTTGACTGGGGCCAGAATTTTAAGCCTGCTGCCTAGCTTGTTCTTTCCTCTTAAGGTTTCTATGATTCTTTGTTCTCAGATTCTCCTCTTTTACCACAGTACTGGCTTCTTTTTCTCTGGTAGTTCTTGAAGCATTTATACACGTGCTCCTGGAGATGGGGGTGGGGGGGGCGCTCTTTAATTACAGCAGCTCCAAGAGACACTCTAATTAAAGTGCACAGAATGTCACATGTATCAGCAACCCCATGCTGAAAAATGGCAGCGGGGCACTTTAACTAAAGCTCGTCGAACAAGCTTTAGTTAAAGCACCACCACTGCCATTTTTCAGCATGGGGACACTGATGCACACGACACTAGAGTCTGCTGGAAAGTGATAATAACCATGCAATGCATCAGAGCAGTCTCAGTGTTTGTGAGTAGGTGCCCTCAGTTTTTCTTTGTACCTTCTCTGTGATCTTCTGTACTTATGCCATTTTGAAAACCACCTTTATTCCCAAATATACTTTTTATTCTACAGTCAGTCCCAAAGGCAACTCATCCTTCCACCCAGTGTGGGTATGGAAACACTTAGACTAGTTTAAACACAGTGTAACAGGGGGCCTTAGGCTCCTGTTACTTTAATGAGAAAAATGGCAACAGATAGAGCTCAGACAGCTGAACAGGGGAAGGCAGAGAGCAAAGAAACTCTGCCGCTTAAGCAGAGAGCTGCCCATTAGAGCAGCGGTGGGCAAAGTCCAGCCCATGGGCCAAATTGGACCCCCATTTTCCAGCAGCCCCTCCCCAGGGCATGCAGGCAGCAGACAGCAGCTTGTCCCCAGCTCCAGACCACAATGTCACCGCTGCAAAATCCCAGCCCTGGCTCCAGAGCAGCTCCCTGCCCAGCCGCACGCCCTGCCAGCACTGCTGGGGCTGGTCTCTAAGGAAACCCTGGCCCCGCACTGTCATGGCACCTCCACTACTGGGGTTTCCATGGAAACTGGCCACGCGATGCAAGCAGGGGCTGCTGGGAAATGGAATCTGGCCAGCAGCCGGATCTGCCATTTTGCCCACCCCTGCATTAAAGGGAAAGGGTGCACTTGCGGCCAGTTAGGAGAACTCTGCCTGGGGGGAGTTGCCTGAAGTAGAATAGGCAGCTAAGAAAATAAGCCAGTAGGGTAGAGCCTAGCTTGGGCAGCAGGGAGGTTGCTAGAGCAGGTTGGTCAGGCAGGCTGGCCCAGCAAGCCAGGGCTCTTCCAAGCAGTAAGGGGCTCTCCTGACTCCTGGAATCCCCTAAGGATGTAAGTATGGCACTGAAGGCTTGCTATCAGGGAGATATAACCCAGGCCAAGGGGAGGTATGGCTGCTCTATCAGTAAGGTGCTGATTTTTGGACTCAGTATGGGTATAGTTTATGTTATAACCCTTGTGTTTATTCCATTGTTACAGTTTAATCTGGTGGTTTGGGTCGGGACTATCAGATCCTGATAGTGGCTGAGCGCATGTAGGTGTCCTGATCCCATCAGGGGCCCAGGACAGAGTGGTTTTTGGCCCAAAAGCAGGCAACAGCCAAGAGGGAGAGGGTAACCTAGCTTTGGCGGTAGCTAAGAAGGGCCAGGAGACCCAGGCAGAGAGAGCCAAAAGAGGCTCAGTACCCCAAACAGGGTGGAGATAGGACCAGGGGCCCAGGCAGATGAAGCCAGAGTAGGCTCAGTACCCTGGGCTAGGCAGAGTGTGCTCAGATCAGGGAAGAGACAGGGCTGGGTCCCCAGATAAACAGAGCCAGAGCAATTTCATTGCCCGGTGCAGGATAAGGCCAGTGCCAGTGAGCCTGGGATCCAAGTAAGAGAGACAGGTGCTGGAACCCAGAAGTTTGGTCCAGCACAATGTACTGGAACTAGAAGGTCCAGCAAAAGTACAAGGGCAGAGGCCGAGAAACCCAAGTCCCTGACGAGGTAATAACTGCACAGTAACATTTGTGAAGCATGGTATATGTGATGATTGTAGCCACATTATAGCCCTTAAGGCTACAGGTGCCCCATGGGGGGCACAAGCAGGTCAGGAGGGCCCACTTAGATGAAGAGAGGCAGACAGACCAGCAGGGTCCAGAAGGGAGCTGTTGGTCACTAGAAGAACTGGGGTTTGCTCTAGGACCCTTAGGCAGCCTCTTTTTCAATCAAACAAATACACAGAAGTGTGGCAAGTGAGTGAGAAGGGGAGGCCACCCTAGAGCTGGAGCAGGATAAGGGTTGTGTGGTCACTAGGAGGCGTCACAGCTGCCCCTGGAATACAAACGTTGCTACACACAGGTTAATCCCAAAGTGAACAGACAGACAAGCCTGTTAAACCAGTTTAAAGCAGCCTCGAAAAGTTCAAAATTGTACTAGAGGGTGTGGACGCATGTACATTTGGAACAGTTTCAACAGCGAAATTGTTCAAAAGGGCAGCAGCTGGTACATTTCAATTGTTATGTGTGAATGAGCCAAGAAGATACAAATGTAATAAATCTATTCCAGTGCTGCATGAAGCAGTATTAATGTTGGAGCATTTGCTCAATTTGTATTGTTCTCAGCTCATCCACATGTCACAATAAGAACAACGAACTATCTACTGTCCTTTAGAAGCATTCCCCTTTGGAAACTGCTCCAAATGCTGAACAACCAAGTACTCTTTTCAACTGGTTCCCTGTGAACTAGGTCAATGTTACATGTGGACACCAAGCATTCTGTGACACAGGTCTGGTCACTCCTCTACATGGCAATATTTCTTGTACACAAAATGCTGTAACTGGCCGCTCCGATACGCAGCTAGAACTCTACTGACCCTTTTCCCGGCACATGTTATCAGTAAACGGCCTTGCACTGTGTGTACAGTAAAAGCTATCTTTATAACAAAGAGCTGTGTCCTTACTCCCTACTCAGTTGTAGCCCCTCATCATGTCCCTGTAGCCCTTGGGAGTACTTGGGCCCATGCTTTTGGTTCCCAAGTCAGGCAAGCATACTGCAGAGCTTAGTCAAGTGCAGGCTAGTGAACTTTACTTGAGTCATGCTTAGGAGAGAAGGGGCAGCAGAAAAGTGAAAAGTCCCCCAAGTCACAGGTCACCCTCCCCCTGGAGCTCGCAAAGCAGGGATGCAAGAATTCCCCCCATTTGCCCACTGTAAGGCATTCTGGCTGAGTCCTCACTTCTACCCCTGTTGCTGGAGCCACAGCACTACATCAGCTCCTGAAAGGTGACTATTTTACCTGGAATAGTAAGGCACTGTATGTCTGGGCACTTTGGGCCCGCAACAACTGTGAACTGAATCTCAACCAGTGACACTTGGGAATAGTTCAGCTGTTATGTGTGTCCACACCCTCTCTCTTCATTTCATTTTTTTCCTATCATTTTTGGCAACCCCACTAACCTCAACATATATCAGTAACTTACCCACTGTCATCCTTCATTCTTCTTACTCTGTCTCACTCATTATCTTCTTACTTGCTTAATCCTTTTATTATGTCACCTTTAATATCAGCCCAATTCATCTTTTCCTCCCAGCTTCTGTAGCTACCATTCTTTGGTCACTTCTTGAACTGTTGCCTTCCATTTTCTCACCTTCCAGCAATTCTCTTCTTCCAGCCTATCTAAAAGGTTGTAACTAGCCACCATCTTTGCAGGTGTTCTGATTTCTTCATTAGTCCCACTCCTTGAGTTCTCTCATTAGCTTCTTACAATGTAACATTCAAGTAGTCTGTCCTTTGTGTGTCAGATCCTACCTCTGTCTTTCCTACCAGAAAATGCAGCAGCTGAAGAACTTGAGAGGTAAGGTAATAAAAGTAAGAACACACTAATGTAGAGATAAAGAGAACTGAAAATGCAGGTGTGCAAACTTGGCAAAAGAGACACATAGAAAGGAACATTTGATAGAAAGATAGACAAAAACTGGCATGAAATTAGGGCATTTCAGGTATAAGTACAGGGGCTATGAGGCTTGTTCTTTGTAGCAACTGTGGGGAGCGTAAGTTACTTATTGTGTCACTACCTGTCACAGGCAAGATTTACTAAGTTGGGCTAAACATTAAACAGACCAGCTGGTATGCTGTTGGAGTGGCAATAAACCTCTCTGAGCTTCACAACTGAACATGAATTCATTGTTTGTGCATTACCTTTGGAATCTAGAAGACTGCTTCCTGGCATTGGCCTCCCAGAACAATCAGACCCCAGGAGCCCATCTATCACAATCAACATCAGCACGATACCACCCAGGAAAACACTCTTTATGCTACAGAACAAGTTTTGTATTTCTTAAACTGTTCCCTGAATGACAGATAAGGTGTGTCAGTTTTCTTCTAGGGTAAATGTATGGCTCTGCATATGTAATTATGACATTATTGGTAGAGGCATTCATAGCTGAGGCTGCTGAAATGTGCTATTTCTCAGACTGTTTTCAATTATGTCATTTTTCCAGAAACCTCTGGAGCAAAAGCCAAAGTAGTTTAGCTATTTTTCAGTCCAAGAAAAGTGAAAAATATCTTTCACTAATTACTAAAAATACTTGTTCTTTAAATAACACAATACCACTATTCTGCCTAATGATAACCAAATCAGAAGCCTTCTCCCAAATTTAAAACGTACAGCTATTTCTTTGACATTCTTGTCACCAAGGACCTGGAGATCAATAAGGATTTTAGTCCCTCTGATAATTTTCTGCTGCACTATAGCTAGGTTCTTCTGATTTTTGCTGTGCACTCCAGTTTTAGAACCTTGAAGTCCTGTATTTTCCATTTTTATGTTTAATTTCAGTTTCAACTTATTTCTCATAGCCAAGATTTCATAAACTATTAGCACAGTTTTCAAAGAGGAAACAGTGCGTTTCTCTGGTAGATACCAAACCAAGGCAAAAGGGGATTCATAAAATTCATATCTGCCAGAGCCCTAGAATTTCTGATTTTAAGCAGGGTCTCTTTCTACTGTTATATTACAGCACATTACTATCTTTCTTTAAGATATCAAGGTCTGCACACTTCTATGTCAGCAACTCTCCATAATTTTTCCTACATTCTGCTTCTACTGATTCAGGAGAGTTTAACACAGAAAAATGATACATATGAAGTAAATCCAAATTTTTAGATGAATCAGCTAGGAATTTTGGAAAGGCTAAGTAAAACCTTGGACTACCTACAAAACATGATAGTGTTAAAATAAATTGTTTAGGGGATCTGCGATCCAAAAAAAAGAAAAATGTTAGTAACTTAAATTGTTCTAATTTTGTGTTCTGGCTAGCAAGCTGCACATGAGCATTATCCCTGAGTGCATTAGAACATCAGCTGTTCTGTATCAACCAGGAGATCCCTAAAATACCAGCTCAAAGAGTTTTTATAATGTAAAACTGTACTGAACAAATTGCTGAGCCTACCTGCCTAGAAGCTGAGTTCATATTTTAAAATGAAGTAAAAGAGAAAACTTACTCTGAGAACAATTAAGGGTGAGTAGATGTTGAGTTAATATGTAACATTATTAAGGGATTTCTCTCTTTGTATAGTATTTACGGTAATCCTGCAACTTTCCTTTTTAAAGTACTGTATTTTATTATAGCAGCACAGCAGCATAATTGTATTCAAATGTATTGGTTTTTTTTTTTTTAATTAGAAGCCAAGGTTATGGTTTCAAGCTTTGAAACTGTTGGGATTTTGTACTTAGAAAATGTTTTTGACTTGTTAACCAATTTTTAAAGTTCTGAACCTTTAAATAATGTAATTTTACTTTGTTCCACCTACTTTCCTGTCCAAGCTCTAGGTAAAACAGTTTAGTTTTAGAAAAAATAGGGCTAAATCATGATGTTTACTGCCCATAGAGGCATAGTAAAGCTCAAGAACAGTGTAAGCAAACTATGCACAAAGTTGATTAGCTTCAGCATGGGATAACTTGTTGAATATGAGTGGATTTTCTTCCTTGATTAGCAAATGGGAGATCCTGAGGTAGCTGGGCCAGTGGCTCATATAAATTAGTTCTGTTTTCCATAGAATAGTCCTACATGGCTTCTTACACACTCTCTATCATACAGGAGCTAAAGAGTTGTTAAGATTACCATAGCACACCCTTTAAACTATTACCAGGGAAATGGGCTAAAGGAAGCCAAGGTGGTCTTTCTATTTGGTGAGAGAACTACAGGCAGTGGTAGGCAACTTCTTCCAGCTGCGGGCTGGAGTGACCCGCCTCAGGTCACAGACAGGCAGGTGGGCACTAGGATGTGCCCAGAGCTGGTGCTTCTCCCCATGACTGCACAAAGAGAGCTCTTCTCCACATGGCAGTGCATGGGGAGCTCATGCAGCTGAAGCCCTCCTGCTACTGAACACCACCAAAGCTCCAGATCTATGAGTCAAATTGCTTGCTAGCCCTATCAGAGAAGTTTTCTGCTCTACTGTTTCACCTGCAACCCTGAACTTTCTCTTGCCATTGTAGATGCTGTCTATTCTTCTGACAGAGGTCTCAGGGTTGTCAATCAAAGATGCATCCTTGAGCCACAACAGCCATTCAGTCTCTTTCGGGCTGCCCATCTTCCAAAGAGACCAGTAGCCCATGGGCGGGATAAACAGACTTCATGGGTTGATCTGGCCCACAGGCTCAAACTTCTTAATTTCCTCTGAGTAAGAAATTCTGAATTAGCAGAAAGAATTAAAGAGCAATTGGAGTTGCATTCCTGTTTTTACCCTCAGAATCCTACACAAAGTTGGGAATGTAAAAAGTGCAAGAACACTGCTTCCTAGAAGATTCAAAACCATTCTAAGGTGTTGGATTTAATCTACAAGGCCATGAAGAGTTCAAGAGTTGCAAACAAACAGTGAAGTGATACTATTAATGATAGACTAAACAGAAATATTTAATTATTTCTCATTTAATTATTTCTCATTTGGTCTAGACCAACTGGAATTAGAACTCAGTGCCTTTTTATGTATTTAAATGTTTCTAAATTAACTTGAAAACCATTACCTATAACTTGAGTGCTTATTATTACCTGTAACTTGAGTGTTTAATTATTATGTATTTATTTCTCACATTAGTATTGTTTGGTCTTGATGTGGTTATTCTGAGGCCATATTAAAGGTTAAATCATGATTTAATCAGGGGTGTGCAAAAAGGCGAATATGCTGTTTTATAGCTACTAGAAAAGAACACTGGAAGATCCTTTCCATACATCTACTAGTATTCCATCTCAACTGAATACTTTTATTGGTATTATTTTTGCACATAAAGGTACTGTAGCCAAAAGATTTCACTATGTAATTCAACAATTCACAAGTTTTTGGTCCAAATATACTGTAGAACAAATTATAAGTTTGTTTGTTTTTTTTTTAGGAATTGTGAAAAAAATAAATCCTATTTGAGGATTTATAGTTGTTGGTTATGACTATTTATATTCACCCCAAAATCATATTATTTAAGCTAGGGGTGTCAAATTTGAGCCTGTGATCCAGATTCAAACCATGAAGCCTCTCTATTCAGACCACGGGCTACTGGCAGGCTACCAGAACTTGTGGGGCATAGCTTGCTGCAGAAGGCACAGCCCTTTGGTCTTGCTTGCCATGACCCTCAGCAATGAGTTTTGGTCAATGCCACAGCCATCCCCAAACCCTCATTGCATCCCCGGACCATCATCACTGCCATATTTCTGCCCCATTGGTGTCCTGAATCCCCCTGCCATTAGACCCTAGAACCATTGCCACCCCCAGATTCCAATCAATGCTAACTCCCTGTCACTGAACCCCTCACCATCTCTGCATCTGCTGCTGCTTCATCTGGGCCCACCTCCACAGTGGTTGGTGCCATTACAGTAGTGGTTGCTGTCACCAGGGTGGTCATGGTGCTTCATGGTTTGGAGTATTAGCTGTCACATGGTTTGGATCCATCCCAGGTCCCCAGGTGAGTTTGACATCCCTGAATAAAGCTTCAAACTGTGTAAAGGAATGCAGCCCTGCAGGGGTAGAAATGACTGGTTTAAACATCTCCTTCTCTTATGGATTTGGCTCATGTCTCTAGATGTCATTAAGACATAGAAGCTTTGCAAGAAATAGTTTGGCACAAGATTTGAGCCCTTCCCTGACAGAAGTGAGAAACAGGTTTTTAACTGAATTATAAATGGCCACAAATAAATATAAGAGGACTAGGCTTTAAGTCTAAAGGGAGAACCATGGATTTGGACAGAAAGGGTACAAATTCTAATACAAAAGACCTAATTATCATCCACTATTATTATTATTTATGTGTTCAGGGACATTTATGTTCTCAGAGCTGTACAAGTTGAAAATAACAACAGTACCTGCACTAAGAATATATGCAATACTTACAGTCCAGAAACTTAATACAAGGAACGTGCACTAGCAAACCAGCAGAGGTGTTAGCTTTTTTTATTATTATTTTACAGAGCTTCCAGGCCTCCCTGGGACAGGGACATCTGGGCCACCACTTTCCTGAGGCTCTGCTAAAGGGCAGTGCTCAAAAGTGCCCTTTGACATTGTCTTTTGGTAGGGACAAAGGGATTTTCCTTATTTTCTGATTTTGGTTCTTTGGAATTGAATGTTATGTTCATTGTGGGGGTGTTCATTATACTTACAGGTTTGGGGGATAGCCACAGACCCTTTTTGAAATAGGGGGTATAGGATTGGGAGGGACATTGGGAAGGCAAGGAAGGGGCTCCTCTGGGTTAAATGGGAATGTGTGGGAAAGGGGTGATGGTGGTGAAATGAGGTTTTCTATACCTAGAAGTGAATGGTGATTGGAAAGATTAGGGGGCATGATTGGGATGGGCCAGAGGGTTTGTTCTCCTAGGTAATGGGCAGGGAAGCAGGAGTGGGTGGATGGACAGAGTTTTACATTTCTGAGGTATTTTGGGGGGAATCTGTTGTTTTATCTTGTGCAATGTTTTTTCTTTTATTGTAAGCCATTCTGAGCCTCTGTGGGAGAATTGCATGAGAGAGAGAGAGAGAGAATAATTAATATCAGAGCCTGCTTGATAAAGTCTTGTAAGTCTTGGAGCATCTCTGGGAGGTACTAATATTTAGGATAACCATTTTATTTACGTGTGACAGAGCTACATATGTAATACATAATAACTCATCTTAATAAGACTGAATAAGTCTGAGACAAAGTTTTCTAGACTTGTTGATTATTTTTAAGAATTAATTTCCAACTTACATATAATACGTACTCAATATTCCCTCCATTCCAAAGCATCTGAAGATTTTGACTGGAACCTAGGGAATTATTTAACAGCTTATAAACATTAGAAGCAGCATAGTAGATCTTGTTTACTCATATCCGGAAAGGGATCTTGGAGTCCTAGTGGACTCGCAAGATGAACATGAGTCGTCAGTGTGACGAAGTCATCAGGAAAGCTAATGGCACTTTATCGTGCATCAGCAGATGCATGACGAACAGAACTAAGGAGGTGATACTTCCCCTCTATTGGGCGCTGGTCAGACCGCAGTTGGAATACTGCGTGCAGTTTTGGGTGCTACACTTCAAGAGGGATGTGGAGAACCTGGAGAGGGTCCAGAGAAGGGCCACTCGTATGATTAAGGGCTTGCAGGCCAAGCCCTACGAGGAGAGACTAGGGCACCTGGACCTCTTCAGCCTCCGCAAGAGAAGGTTGAGAGGCGACCTTGTGGCTGCCTATAAGTTCATCATGGGGGAACAGAAGGGAATTGGTGAGGCTTTACTCACCAAGGCACCCCTGGGGGTTACAAGAAATAATGGCCATAAGCTAGCAGAGTGCAGATTTAGACTGGACATTAAGAAGAACTTCTTCACAGTTAAAGTGCCAAAGTCTGGAATGGGCTCCCAAGGGAGGTGGTGCTCTCCCCTACCCTGGGGGTCTTCAAGAGGAGGTTAGATAGGCATCTAGCTGGGATCATCTAAACCCAGCACTCTTTCCTGCCTACGCAGGGGGTCGGACTCGATGATCTATTGAGGTCCCTTCCGACCCTAACATCTATGAATTATGAATATCAGATCAAATGGTTTTGAAGTAGTGCTTAAAGTTTTTACATTATTGTAGTGATACAACATAAATGTTAAAGGTATTTCCTGAGTAGGTTTGCTGGCAAGCTGTAATCCTAATGATGTTTTTAATATAACTATACAGCATTATTAGCCAGTACTTGCTTGGGATATAAATGCTGTGTTCTCGTCACACATACCAGATGAATAAAACTCTCCTGACCTTCAGATGAGAATTGAGACACCAGACAGCCTGAAGGATCCAAGAGAGATTAGATTTCAGTATTTTAGTTGCCTGAGTCCATAACTTCTGGCTATTTATGGCTGAGGGCTCTTCATGTGTTTGAGAGGCAGGTTTTGACTTTTCTATGTTCACTTTTAAATGCTACCCTGTAAAGAGAAGAAAATTCTTGAAGAAAGATCAAGACTATTGGCCCGGTTACAGATAACTTACAAACTCTGGAGGGCTGCCTTGCTAAGTTTATAATAATATTTAAACTTATAGTATAAATTACCAAAATTTCCAATATTAAACCCTAATAGAATGAATAAACATTGTGGCATGCTCAATTATTTCCTGCCTTTTATTGGTTTTTTTGTTTCAATTCTTCTGTTATGTAAAGTCAACTTTTATTTATATTAAAATGTGAATCCCAATTACATTTTAATTCATAAAATATTTACTCCTTCTATGCTATGTAATTGTGCTCTTTAATACTGCAAAAATGAATCAGCATAAAGACTGGTCAATATCTCAGAGATTATAGTTCTTACAGAAATAAGAGAACTTTAGCATATAATTATTATAAGTGAAATATTTTAATACCGGTCATAGCTGAAAAGATAAATTGCATCTTTTAAACTAACTGGATGCTATCAACATCATTGTTCTGTATATTGACTAGGGATATGATGACCAGGAATCCTGGTTCTCTCTCATAAAAAGAATCCCCAATTTTCTGTTTAAAAAAGTAATCCCAAATCCACATTTTTCCATGATTAAAAATGAAATGCCACTATATATTTGTCTACATATTAGTGGTGTTTCATTTTCATTATGAAAAAATGTGGATCTGGGGTTTCTTTTTTTAAATCTGAAAATTGGGGACTTTTTTTAATCGGAGAAAACCAGTATTCCAGATGATGACTAATATAATGAAAACACAAAGACATCATTGTGAAGCAGTGAAGAGTTGTTGTGCATGCAACAAAACTGACATAAACCCACAAAAAGAAAGAACTTAAACATTAAGTACCTACCAGTGTATATCTTCTTTTCTTCCATACACTATGACACATGATAATGACAGTTACTGTATACCACAGACCATGCATCATATTCACTGTTTTCTCTCCTTTTATTTTTTCATACAGACTTTTTTTCCATATTGTTTTTTCCCCCAACATTAGTAGTTGTGGACTCTAGTACAGTAGGTGGTTAGAAGCCAATAATTTGAGTAAGGCAGATTTCTGTACACATTATGACAAAAAGTAAGTTTAGAAAAGGAAATGGGAGATTTTTTTCCCTGTTGGAAGGAGCTGGAATGAAATAAAGACAATATTACTTGTACGTGATGCAGGTAAGCAGATAAAATCATCACCTCTCTCCGGCACAGGAAAGACCAGGGGTTGACCTCCAGTAAGGGTAACAGTACAAGTAAGTAGGGTGGAGGTAAAGCGGAGACAATTTTGAAAAAATAGGAAAATATGATTGGTGCAATAAGAAGAACCACTGAGCCCTCAAAAAGGGGAGAGGCATAATGAGGGCTAACAACCAGAAAGTAATTTTATCACTAGCAATTTAAATGGATTTGAAGAGGGGAAAATATTAGACATTCAGGAGGAAGTTGTAACACTCAAGAGGCATGATGATCTAAGATTGGAGAAGAATTTTGGTTGTGACAGCAGAGGGGAAAAATTACGCCTTGAAAATAGTGAGGAAAAAGCAGCAAGTAGTAAGCATAACCTTAATGTCTGGGCCAAATAAGAAGTCAATACAAAAACAAGGCTGCTATTATTAAATTAGGCAATAGGATAGAGAATAGTGATATCTAGTACAAAAGACAGTGAGTGTGAAAGGTAGATGCTCAAGGGAAAGGCCAGAAACTCAGTTTTGACCATATGAGAAGAAATGCCATAAGATGGCTCATTGCAGGATGCTGAGAGTGTACATAAATAGATCAACCGATCAAACATTTTTCTTCTACCACAAGCACACTTGTACACCCATAGGTGTGTATGGGAGGCACGGTGGGGGGGGGGCACATGCCCCCTCAATAGAGCCGCCCCCCACTGCCGACACCACCGGAAGCGTCCGCGGGGGCTGACCACACCCCGCCCCCCCCCCGG
>NW_005842587.1:30508-41195 GCF_000455745.1 Alligator sinensis
GGGCCCCCCACCCCCACCCCCCCCCCCAACACCGGCTTCTGTGGGTGCTTGCCAGCCCTGTCCCTGCCACCAGCTTCTACGGGTGCCCCCCCAGACTCAGGAGGCACCAGTTGCCCATGTGTACACCTACCTTTCCTTTATCTCTAGGTGGGATTCTTGAAAATTGGATACTTATACATTTTCTTCTTTCTTTCTGTTCTTCTGGCCATGCCTCCTCCTTCCTTTAACCTTGCTATGTATAATTCATGAATATGTGCTGTTAGTTAAAATAAGGTTTGTATTCTTATAAAAATGGATGACCCAATTTTTGATGGCATACCAAACCTGTACAAATAGACTGACATGTCTACTTACTCAGAAAAAAAGTGAAATATTTGCCACACCAGCATACAGGCAGCCAGATAGGTGTTATATAGAAGCATATTGCAGGCAGACCCCTGGTTTTCTAATCTCTGATCTCTAAACAGTAATTTAAACTTCAAGGAGAAATGAAAATTTGAAAACACAAATAATTATTTTTAAAAACTTCAAAATCCTTCAGAGTAATAACAGCAAAATAGAGCCCAGTGAAAATCATACATATGCAAATTATACTTTTCAGATATCCCCAAACTGCAAATTAGTTTAAGATTAAAGAGGCTACATGTAAGCAAAGCTCTATTTTCTGATAGCAAGATCAAAGGTGTCTTTAGCAAAGTCTTTCAGGCATGAGCCTCACAAGACATGTTAACATAGTTGTATCAGATATAATAAAGGTTGTTCATGAAGCTCAACTAATCTGTGAAGAGTGCTTTATATTGTGTCTTGCATTTATGTCTCTCCTTAAAGCCACCAGCAATTATAGTTTATATCAGCAGAAAGAAAAGATAAGATACAAAGGTTTTATAAGTTTGTATCAGTTCAGCTCCTGCAGTTTAAACTGAAGCAACCAATTTCTCCAAATTCTTTACCTGTATAAATAGATTGACTTTTATTAGTAGATGGTAAGGATGGTAAATCCAAAAAAAAAGATGACAAAGCCGGTAGGGAAATACATAATCATTTAGAACCTTAAATACATAATTTAAGGTTCTAAATGAAATTTAGAACCTTAAAAATTTAGAAACTTAAAAGAGGGCCCTTTCCATAAATCTGCTGGCACTTAAAACAAGTCTGACTATTTCTTTCCTCCTTTCCTTCTTATTTTCTCTGTCACAGTAGAAAAAAAATTAATGTAATTATGATGTACCTTTATTATTTTGACGTCAATTGTGTAGCACACTAACAGCTAAATCCTATTTTCTCTTCAGTCACTTAACTTGCATGTGCAGGGCATGTAACTGCAGTTTTGGGCAAGTATTCACAGTTTGTGATTATGGGCCTTTGTACACTCCATGTTTTTCATCCTTTCTTGCACTGCAATGGTGTGACTGTTTGCACAAGTGGGTTTTCCAGATGCTTTAGAAGTATTTCTGGCATATTAAAGTAAAACTCCTCGGATGTAGTTTAATTTGGCTCTCTGCAAATTAAAGTGTCACGCCCAGGGATTCATTGCGTGTAAACATAAAGGCACTCAAAGACATGTAATGAGCCTCTTTGTCCACCAGCTTGAACTGCAACTTTTTTTGTAGTTCATCCCTTTGAATTGCTTCCACTTTCAAATTGCTTCTGCCTTTTTGCTTGTGACATGTGCCAGCTCCATGCTCCCACAGCTGCATGGCAGAGCATGGGTTGGGAGGCCTTGGGCCAGAGAGGCAATGCTGGACCATTCCACTCTCCTACGGCACCAGCCAGGGACCAGGTTTAATTCGTTTGAAAACCAAGTGCATGCAAATACCAGCGTGATGCTCCAAAGCTTAATTCATTTAAAAACCTAGTGCATGCAAATACTGATGTGACACTCCAAAATAAACACGTTTAAATTTTATAAACCTATTTAATTTAATGAAGATTAAATTCCATGGTGTATGCAGGTGCCCTATTTTGTACTTGTTCTGGAATAGGATTGCCCAGCATACATATCACCTGGGAATAAAACACAGGAGGAATGGCATACCTGTCCACCTTTCAGCACAATAGCCTTGTAGTTAGGGCATATGTCCAGAGAACAAAGCATGCAGGGCATAGACAGAAGTGCAGTTTCTGGGTTAACCCATGCTTCACATAAAGCACCATGAGTTAGACCGATCCTCCTGACCCAAGAGACATTTGCTGTTGGGTCAGGAGGATAAGTGATAGAGCTCCAATTTGGAGTCAATCCAGGGAGAGAGGCTGCATCTCTGCTGCCTCTTCCTCTAGCTCTGCACCTCCCTTCAAGCTCCCGTGCTGACTCAGGATGGAAGAGGAAGAAGGCAGGGGAGGGAGGTCCATTCTGGAGTCTCCCCAGGCATCCTAGAAGGGAGCAGATAGACTAGAGAACTCCACCTGTGGGGGAGGAGCTCAAGTGCACCCCTCCCTTCAGCACAGTTGGAGAAACCCCAGAACAGATCTCCCTCCCCTACCTTCTCACCCTCCCATCGTGAGACAACACCAGGGGCCAGGCTATGCTGCAGCAGCCCAGTGCCAGAGCAGACAGAAATTAATGAAGGTGCTTCATTTTGGAGCATCTTCATTTGAACCCTTATACAATGAGGTTTAATTTGTTGCATGACTAGAGTGCTCGGCAGCCATGCTCTTCCATGCCCTTCTGTTAGGGCCTGGCTTTAGAGTGCTTTCAAAGGGCCAATTGCATGACAAATGTAATTTCTGTCTATGTCTCCAAGCTCTAGGCCCCCCTTCTTCAGGCAGCTTGAATGTACATCTTCTGCTTCCCTACATAGTCCTCCAAATACCTAGTCCTAGGTCAAGAATTGCCCAGAGTGCACTTCTACTCTCTGAGCAAGCACCCTAACTACTAGTTAATGGGCTAAAAGGTAAGAGGGCCTTCCTCCGCATCCTGCATCATTATAACATCTGCTAGTTGTGGTTTTTCTGTGACTAACATCTTAAGATTTACTCATTAGTACATTCATACTTGGGCAATTCTATACTACGCAGGTACCTATACAGTCAGAGTGTAGCCAACTGAGTATGCACAAAAGGAAAGTCTGGAACAAGCATTTATAGCTACACTGAATCCCCAGCTGTGCGTAAGTGCCAAAAACCACAGTTGCATTGTTAATATAAGTGCCACTTAGACACATGGGCTGCATCCAGACAAGCACAGCCGTGCAGTATGTGGCACTGCAGACCTCTCTGCAGCGCAACACATCACACATTCAGGCATTTCCTGCACTGCTAACTTGCAGCACAAGGGGGTTTTTTTGACCCTGGAAAATTCTGGGGTCAAAAAAACCCACAGATAAAAAAACAAGGCAGCACACACTGTCCAAAACCAGAGCCTTGCCACCTGAAGCCAGTCTCTCCTACCCCACCCAGGGGGTGCATGGCGTGGGCATTCTCTGAGGACAACTAGTGACAGCACAAGGTATGCTGTTGCTAGTTGCCCCCAGGGAACCAAATATCCACACTCATCTGGATGTAACCATGAAGAGGAAATAGGATCTGGCTTTAAGAGATTAAATACCAATGCAGGTCCACTTAGAAATATCAAACTTTTAAATCTACTTTAACTTGTATGAATTGCGTATGTATTTTTTTCACCAAGTGGGGTACTGTGAGACAAAGTGGTTAAGTATCCTGCATATGTTACTGAATTCGGCCAAATTCTGGTACCCTTACAGAAAGGGACCTGGGGGTTACAGTGGATAAAAAGCTGTATATGAGCCAACAGTGTGCCCCAGAGAGGTTGTGGAATCTCCATCTTTGGTGGCTTTTAAGACCCGGCTAGACAAAGCTTTGGCTGGGATGATACAGTTGGGGAGGGTCCTGCTTTGAGCAGCATGGTAGATTAAATGAGCTCCGGAGGTCCTTCCAACCCTAATTTTCTATGATTCTTTGAACAGTTCCATTCATTTCAATTGGATTATCTATGCTGTGAAATAGTACTTAGTGTGGAAAGAGTTCTCTCATGTTATTGTACATTTAAATTTATATTTAAAAAATGAGCATAGTCATTCTCTTTCTGTTGACTAGAAGGTAAAGTGCAGAATCTAGTATATTATACATGCTTTGAATACATTTTGTTGGGAAGATATAATTGGCAAGTTTGCTACAAAGACTCCTGGAGAAATATTGCTGTTGTTTAGTCAAATGCTGAGTTGGATGCCCATTTTACAATGTAAAGCTCATTTTTCATTCCATGATTGTCTTTAGTTCCCTTTTTTTGCACCTGATTCTGTTTTGTTGCTAGAAACTAACTGCTGATGTTATAAATGACCATATTACATTTTTTTAACAGGAAGAAATTAACGTAATGTGTGAAAACTATTTACTGTTTATGTAAGTGTCTGAAAGCAAGCCAACTATTCTTTTTCAGGATGAATATAAGAAAAAAATGATTTAAATGTGTAAGTTTGAAATATTACCTTACTTAGCGCACAGTTTCTTTGTCAAATTCATTCACCATGCTGCAGTATTTCTTATGTACCACAAATATAGTTTCATAGTTTCTAGGGTCGGAAGGGACCTGGGCAGATCATCTAGTCCGGCCCCCTGCCATGGGCAGGAAAGAGTACTGGGGTCAAACGACCCCAGCAAGATGGTCATCTAACCTCCTCTTAAAACCCCCCAGGGTGGGAGCCTGCACCACCTCACTTGGAAGCTGGTTCCAGACCCTAGCCGCCCTGACCGTGAAGTAGCGCCTCCTAATGTCCAACTTAAACCTTCCCTTCGCCAGCGTGTGACCGTTATTCCTGGTCACTCCTGGCAGCGCTCGGGGGAACAGGGACTCCCCCAGTGCCTGTTGATCCCCCCGACTAGTTTATAGCAGGCCACAAGATCCCCCTTCAGCCTTCTCTTCTGGAGGCTGAACAGGTTCAGGTCCTGTAACCCTTCCTCATAGGACCTGCCCTGCTGTCCCTTGATCATGCAAGTGGCCCTCCTCTGGACCCTCTCGATGCTGTTCACATCCCTCTTAAAGTGCGGCTCCCAGAACTGGGCGCAGTACTCCAGCTGCGGCCTGACCAGTGCCGCATAGAGGGGGAGGATCACCTCCTTGATCCTGCTTGAAATGCATCTGTGGATGCACGACAAGGTACAGTTGGCCTTCCTAGCCGCCCCCCCACACTGCCGAGCCATGTTCATCTTGGAGTCAATAATGACTCCAAGATCCTTTTCCCCCTCCATGCTGACAAGAGGGGAGTTCCCCAGCCTGTAGGTATGGTGCCGGTTGTTCCTCCCCAGGTGCATCACCTTGCACTTGTCTGTGTTGAACCCCATCCTGTTCTCCTCCGCCCAGCCTTGTAACCTGTCAAGGTCCGACTGTAGCCTGTTGCTCCCTTCTATTGTGCCCACATCCCCCCACATCTTGGTGTCATCAGCAAATTTGAACAGGGTGCTTTGCACCCCCTCATCCAAATCACCGATGAAGATGTTGAACAGGGCGGGCCCAAGGACCGAGCCCTGCGGGACCCCACTGCCCACGTCCTTCCAGGCCGAGAAGGACCCATCCACTACCACCCTCTGGGTGCGGCTCTCTAGCCAGTTGGCGACCCGTTGGACTGTGTGGGTGTCTACGCCACAGTCCCCCAGTTTCCTAATGAGAACGGGGTGAGAGACAGTGTCGAAAGCCTTCCGGAAGTCCAGGAAGACTATATCCACTGCTACCCCTGCATCCAATGATTTAGTGACCTGATCGTAGAAGGCCACCAGGTTGGTTTGACATGACCTGCCTCTGATGAACCCGTGCTGGTTGCCCCTGAGCCTGCATTTCCCTGCTGGCCCCTCCTGGATGTGTGCCAGAATAATTTTCTCGAACAGCTTGCCCAGAATCGAGGTAAGACTGACTGGCCTATAGTTTCCCGGGTCCTCCTTCCTCCCCTTGTAGCTGCTATACCAAATCAGACCCATGGCCCATCTAGTCTTGTATTCTATATTTTGTCTCCAATAGTGGCCAGAATCAGGGGAAAGCTAAATAAACGTAATGGTTGGAAAATATAGAATAATCTGCTGTTGTTGAAATCACTTGATAACCTAGGGTAACATTATTTTATTGAAAATTCCAGACTTCCAAATTATTTTTCTTTATAAACTATTACAACTCCCAATATTTTTTATATTCTAATAAATATTGAAAATATATTTGAATCTTCCTAAATCCTTGGTCACAAAAACATCTTTTCACAGTGAGTTCCACAATCTAATTTCGAGTTGTGTGAAGAAGTATTTCTTTTCTGAGTTTTGCATTTCCCACCTTTTACTTTCACTGAATGTCCCTCTGTTCTTTGAAACACAAGGAACAGAAACTTTTCCCAAACTACCCTCTCTATGCTATTATTTTATATATTTATTAATATAGGCTACCGTTTTATAAACTTTCAGCATGCTTCTTTTTCTTCAATTTAGTCTTTTCAGCCTTTCTTTGAGAGATATTCCATGATCTTAATTATTCTCTTTGCCTGTACCTTCACCAGTTCTGCACGTAGAATTCCAGATGAATGGTATTACTATGAAATTATTTTCTGTGTTTCCCTCTATTTCACGGTTTATATCCAACATTTTGTTTGCTTGTTTAACACACCTACATATTGAGCAGGGGCTTTATTGAACTATGTACAGTGATGCTCAAGCCCTTTCCTTGAATTGATATAGGCAATTTAGAACCCTGCAAGTTATGTATGAGTACTGTATTTACGCACATACTGCATGTACCTTTTCCCCCTCAAATCTTCCCTCCAAAATTGAGGTGCTTGTGTTAAGTGCATCCTGCTCTTAAGTACAAGTTGTAAAAGCAGGAACTTAATTAGTTAAAACCTAAGGAGAGAGCAGTTAACCTGTACAAAAGAGGCTTCAGGATCCAGTCTGTAGATTGTAAGCTGTTCAGGCTGTGCCTGAGACTTATAATAGTGTATGTATAAGTTGATTTTTCTTCTTTGGACTATATGCACTGTACTCTGATGACTGCCAACATGGCTGGTGCTTATCTCTGAACCAGCAGGCAGAAGGGATAGGATATTATAGAGTCTGTAGCTACTGGCTGAGCATTGCAGCTTATGCCTGAAGCAGCAGTTGAGCTGGCTCAGGGCACATTAACTTCCCCAGTGCAGTCAGTAGTCTCTTAATGAGGCTTGAAGCATGGAGACAACACTTTATTATTAATAGGAACTTATATAAAGAGCTAGTTACAGTAAAGGTTTAGCAGCCTTGCAAGGATCTGGGGCCTAGCCTTGTTGTTGTCCTGCCCCACCCAGAACTTCCTGCTGCTTCACCCAGATTGTATCCTGGACCATGCTTCCTGGACACCCTGTATCTCCCCAAAGACTTTTTCTAGGTCAGGGTTTGTCAACTGGGGATACACAGAAAAGTGCTAGGGAGTATGTGCAGGTGGGCGGGTTGGGGGCGCAAGGAGCAGCGGCTCCCCTCTGTGGGCCGCATAGGCACTGTCCAGCCAGCCAGACGTGGCGGGGAGCTTGCACATGGCAGTGACCACTGCCATCCACCACCCTGCACCACCGCTGTTGCCCATGCTCCATGTCCGGCCATCCTGCCTCCCACCGGCACTGTGTCCGGCTGCCGCCACCCCTCCTTCCCCGCTCTACCAGATGCGTACCCAGAAAGGGTACACTCCTTTAAAAAGGAATGTTGAAAACCTCTGTTTTAGGTCATGCCATCACCATGAGTCTAGAAAAATCTTTTTTTTCTACATTTTGCCTTCCAAAACAAGGTATGTGTCTTATTTGGGGGCATGCAAAAAAATACAATATTACAGATTTCTCTTTCCAGTATGCACTACTTTGTTTTTATTCATACTCAATTTTATTTGCAAGTGTGTTGTTTATTTAGTTAGTTTAATTCTTTTCAATTCTTACAATTTGGAGAGATTGTAAAATCTCCATCACTGAAAGTTTTTAAGAGCAGGCTAGAAAAACAACTAGCTGGGATGGTATAGACTATCATGGTCCTTCCTTAAGCAGGCGATTGGACCAGAGGATCAATTGAGGTTTCTTCCAGCCCTATTTTTCTGACTCTCTGGACTGTACAAACTTAAATAACTATGTAATCCACACATTTTGCTATCTGATTTTAACTGCTTTCTCCAGATAATATACTAGCAACAGGCTTAGTTTGGAATCCATGGTTAACATAAGGTGCGATGAAAATTGACCATTTAGTCTTAAAAATATAGGAGCATGGGGATTAGAACAACATCCAGTGTCATAGAGACCCACTTCTCTGTTATCAGAAGCAACCATGTCAAAAATCCTTTTCATAAACAGATCAGGCCCCACCCCAAAACTAATTAATTTGTTTGTTCCATTACTTATATTAGAAAGCTATTGCCAAACATTCATCACCTTTGTTAATGATTAGAACCTTTCTTCTGGTTTCTAAACCACATTTATGTATAGCCAACTTTTACCCATTTGTTTTACCAAAATGTTCCATTCACTCTTATTCTTCCTCTTGAATAGTTTTCCACTTTGTAATTTGTGTGGTTTCCAGGGCAAAATATACAAGAACCTACGTATCATGTCCTGCATATAAGATAGAGGTTGTTAGCTGTGTTAATCTGAAATTAGGTAGAAGGCAGGGTAGATTTGCACGTTATAGACTAACTAAATCATATATATATAAGCTTTAAGCCTGAGCTTGCTTCATCAGATGCTGTGAAAGGACATGCACAGAGCTGTGTATCAAATGGAGAAAGTCTGAGGGGTTAAGCCCCACCATAAACCTATATAGAAACTGTTGTTTCTGTTTCCATTCCCACTGTGAGCTTGCCAGATAATAACATCATTTACATTACAATTTCAGCCTTGCAGAATAGGGAGCTATACTTAGTCTTAACAACAACCTGACATTATCATACAACAGACTGATAAGGGGAGTGCCACTGTTGTCGTGGACAAAACTATGTATGTAAAAGAAGCTGAAAGAAAACTTTCCAACCTAGAATTTTACAAACTCTTGACAGAGGACCCCATGACACAATACCAGGAGGAACTAGATAAACCCTTAAAGAAATTACCGCTGAAAATGCAGAAGAAGATTATTGTGTTTGCCTCCTGGGAGCCAAGGCCAGGCAACTTATTACCCAAGATCCACGAACGTGGCAACCAGGGATACCTCTGTCTTTGGCATTGACACCTTCACAGGGGGAGTTTATAGCTATGTTGACCCTTTCTGATTCCCATATGCCACTAGAGTTTCCAGCTATTTGAAAGAAACCACAGATTTCTTAACAAAACTGGGCTCCATTGACTTCAAGCTTCAAGCAAACACCATATTAGCTACTATGGATGTCACATCTCTGTGCATCAATATCCCCCAGAAGGATGGGTTATAAGCCATAAAAAACATCATCCCATGTGAAGATACTGCTTCTGTTTCCATTTCACTCTCCTGCTTTGTCTTTACATGCAACTATTTCAGATCTGGGGACTCCCTATGCCTATAGATGAATGGCACTGCCATGGGCACATGTATGATCCCCCTATGCCAATATATTTATGACAAACCTTGAAGTCCATTTCCTCCACAGCTTCCCTCTCAGCCTCTGATACTCCTAAGGTACATCAATGAATTATTCAATGGACACGTGGAAAAGAATATATAGAGAAATTTCACCAGGACTTTAACTTGCACTCTTCCAGCACCTAACTGGAATATACCAACCAGCAACTTCATTTCCCAGCCTCGGTGAAGATTTTCTGTGGCCATATTGCATCAGAAACCCAATGACCACCACATTTACCTTCACACCATCAGCTTTCATCTTAAGCACATCACTAGATCCATTGTCTACAACCAATCTCAACATTACAAGCTGAGTATTTTCTTTGATCCCACCAACTGGGGTGCACACCTTAATGATCTATAACAAGGATTCCTACAATTTCAATACGGTCCCCAAACCATAGCCCCTTAGATCAATAAAGCCAAACTCAGACCCTGCCATGACCTGCTACAATATCAACCCAATGACAAGGACAACAGAATCTCCCTAGTTATTACCAATACTCCCCCTCCCCCCCCCCCCTAAAACCTTGAACACATCATTTATGACCTCCAACTCCTTTTGGAAAATGATGACTGTCTCAAATCTGTCCCCGCCTTTTTAGACAAACCACCATGCCCCTAACTCCCATTCTCACTGAGGCACCAGGCTTTTCAATGTACCCAGCTGCAAGCTGTGCCCTGTCATCAACATAGAACACATCACTGGACCAGGTAACACAGATTATAATAGCTGAGATTCACCCACCTGTAACACTATCAACATCATATATGCTATCACCTGCTGTCTACATTGGACAGACAAGGCAATTTCTATGAGAAAGAATGAATGAACACCAATCTGACATCAATTCCAGAAAGACAGAGAAGCCATGGCAGAACATTTTAACCTTCCTAGACATTCCACCACTGACCTTAGGGTAGCTGTTATTAACAAAAATTTAAAAGCCAACTTGAATGCAAAATTGTAGAACAAGAAATCATCCACAGACTGGATTATGTTAAACATAATCTAAACATGGATTATGGATTCTTCTGCCCATTACCTGGACCAGCTTTTGTGATCCCCTTTTTCTCTATGGATTTATTGCCTGTTTGCATCTCCCAGCACTGCTTCCAATCTCCATATCTCCTCTGTCTTTTGTACTCTAAT